>NC_090912.1:9733339-9848884 GCF_040956055.1 Brachionichthys hirsutus
ACCCCCCCCCGCTCCCGCCCATTTAAGTGTGTATTAATCAGTAATGTTTGTAGTTTTGCTGATGGTTTTATGAAAAAAGATGAGGAAACCCCCAAACGCAGATAGCGTGGTGTTTAGAGATCTGGTTGGTCATTCCCATCGCTTCATGACATGAATATATGTAAAGACACGAATGTTCATTGTGGAAGATGGCAGCATTTCAAGTTTGAGAAATAAATAAAAAGAATGTCGAGTCTGTCTACATATCATGGAAGCAGAGCCTGATTATTATTCACATGGTGATCTGGATCGTCATCAAAAGGTTCTAGATTGGAACTGCATTGTAACATTGACTGCAATGTTAACAAAAATGCAAAATTGATCCAGAATCCAGGATCTCTTCTGGATCATCACCAAAACGTAATCCTGGTAACATTCCCAACATTTCCTGAACATTTCATCCAGATTAGTCTAGAACGTTTTGAGTTATCTTGCTAACAGACGGACAGACAGACAAATGCCGGCGATTACATAACCCCCGCCTCGCCCCGGCGGAGGCAATAAGACGGGCTTGGCAGTGACACACTCTACTGTGGATTCAGACAAATCCCTGGCAAGCTTATCTGACATAACACTGACCTGCTTCTTCGAATAGACACAAGCTTAACACAGGAAAATACCTTCAAACATTGCTCTCGCGTTAAACCCACGTACGCTCATAATGCTCTGCACTCGGAACTCACGAGCGGACCTTTTGGGTTTTGGCGTCACTTTTGACAAACACGACCTGCACATTAAAGGCAGAGCAAGAAGCTAAACATGAATAAAATCACTGGCCTTTAAAGCCAAAGGGTAACACCCACAGATTCAACAAGGCGAGCAGACGGGACCGTTTCAGCTAAAACAACCTAGATGTGGAGGCAGAGTCGGCTCTGTGTGATTTCCAGAGACAGTCTGAGCCTCTGGCTGCTGCTGGCAGCTCAACTGTCTCGCAAACCTCCCGGCCAAGTCCGACTGCATTCTTTGCATTGACACAGGAAAGCCTGCCGTGTTACCGAACACCTAGTCCAGGCTCAAAGGTAACAAACACGGGGACACATTTCAGGCGCGCACAGCTGGTATAGAAACACTTTGATATTCAAATAACATTTTCACTTCTTAAATTGCGCTTATTTCTTTGCATGCAAAATGTAAAACGAGGTCATGCTCATAACAACATAAAGGGCAAAATGGGGGAGCAGCGGCGGGGAAAGAGGAGGAGGAGGAGGACACAGGAGGGGAGGGGAGTTAACCGAGTTCACTAACTTGATCCAAGCCTTCGAACAAAGCGCCTCTTTGATGCTGACCCGAAAACTCTAAGAATATGCATGTATGTCCACGCACGCACACACACACACACAACTGTAATTGTGATTTGGCCACCTTGGCCACAGTGACACGCCCTGCAGCATTTGGATGCGTGGCCCCTTCTCCTGATTTGACTTAAAACACTGCAGGAACGGCGCTTCCATAAACAGGTCAGAAGGAAAAGTAGGTCAACATGCACAGGAAGGGAGGAGAGGGGAAACGGACAAGTAAAGAGAGGGAGAGCAACTGGCGGGGGGAATCGAGGAAGGTTATGTCTCCGTGTCTCTGGCAAGAGAGGTGGACCCGGCCAACAGAGCAGAACCAGGGTTCTCGTGTTACCTGGTTCCCCTTCACAGCCCGGGGAAAGGTTGGCTCAGTGAAAGAGGAAAGGAATGACATTTTGTGTCTGCATTGGGATGGGGTGGACCGAATGGAAAAGGGGGGAGACCCAGAGTTTCCTGGAACGGCACAGAGCAGATTTGTTTTGGAGAGGCAGGATTCAGGGTTCTTGCAAGGCCGGTTAAGATTCAGATCCAGAATTCCCTCTCATGTAAGCGGCAGGGCTTGAGGGGAGCTGCAACCACATGTGCAGCGCATGCACATTGGCTCAATGAAGCAGGTGAGCAGGAAGATCAAATCTCCTCATTCGACAACTTCATTCTTGAAAATGCCTGCGGACGCTTTGCATCAAAGCTTTGCTTGATCGCCGATTCACCTCGTTTCACACAGATCACAACGGCTGCAATCTTTTTTCATGTGCAATATAAATGCTCATTCATGTTTATTTTATTTACTCCATTCATCTTCCTAACTGCTTTGTCCATTACCATGCTGGAGCCTGTCCCAAGCAGTCAACGGGCAAGAGGCGGGGCACACCCTGGACTAGCCGCCAGTTCATCCCAGGGGGCACACCCAGACACACAGACGCACACTCTCACACAATTTAGCCGAACCAATTCACCTAAGCTGCATGTTTTTGGTGGCGGGAGGAAGCCGGAGAACCCGGAGAGAACCCACGCAGACACGGGGAGAACATGCAAACTCCTCACAGAAAGGAGTGAAATTCTGATGTTCCTGTAACCTCACCTAAAAAAGAACAACACTATAGGAAAAACATTCAGTTCTAAACACTGAATATTCTAAGTGATTGCAAACGGATTTCTCTCTCTCACACATTTCATCAAGAATACAAGAACAATCAGTGTTTCCCATGTACGGATGTCAGATGGCACCGTTTCCTCATGAAGACAGACTCATCTGAAAAGTTCATCCTCTGCCTCTAATCCAGCATCTCTACATTCATATGATCTTAATAAGCATCATCTCCACTCATGATATCTGATTCTGCAAATGTCACTTGAGTAACACTAAAAAGCCCCCCCCCCCCCCGTGGAGGCTTTTCTGGTCCAGGACCATATCCGCAAATCCCTAATTCAGGCATATTTTATTAGAGGTCAGCAAGAACAACAAGGAGAGGGAGAGATGGAGAAAGGTAAAACGGGTGTGTGAGTGCACTTGTGCAGATGCTTGTTTTGCAGGTGCGTGACCGTGATTGAGCAATGTCCAAAGTCCGAGGGGGGGAGTGCGGTGACAAACAATGACTGATGGTTGAGGCCCAGGGGGCACAGAGAGGGGGTGGAAAAGTATTGCAGGGAGCAAAAACAAAGAGCCAACTGTGTCGTTCACACCGTGGGTTTCCTTCCTGTTCAGCCATAGGCCTTTAGAGAAATCACCCAAAAAAAGAAGTGAAAAACCAGCACACCAGTTTGCTGCAGCCCCACCCAGACACACACAAGTCAACACCAGCACCGCTGCACCAAACGCAAACTGATGCAACATGTGGGGGCGACACAAATACCGCACATTCTGCTGTTTGTGTATTCATCACAGCTCCACCGTTCCCATCCCGGTCGGTTCCACAGTCAGTCGCTTCATCACGCTGGGGCTGATCCTGCAGGTTCCGGTACTGAACCAGTACAAGGCATAGAATCTGGAAAGACTGTCAACAAGCATGATTAATGATCACATTTTGCACGCTCATGTCTAAATCTGCTGTCATGAGCTGTCCTTTTAGAGGCCGAGGTAATATATCAAAGAACGATGCCATCGTTTTAACACGATGATGCTTTTCTGAACAGCTTCACGGTTTCACTTTCTGATGAACGGAAAAATGAATGTCTACATGCAATGTTCCTCTATGACTCCAGCTGGCTACTTAACCCTTTATTGCCAAACGTATCATATTTGATACACATGGTTTTTCAGGATTTAGAGACTTCTACTTCAGGAGTTTGATCCCCCCCACCCTAAAAATCTGATAGATACAGGCCAACACATGCATCTGCATTTTCCATGAAAATAATCCGGATTTTGCAAAAATAAGAACATTTATATAAAATGTATGTTTAGTTTTTTGGGGGGGACAAATTTCTCAGAAGGTTCCATTAAGACCCAATTTTCCAAAACCTGAGAGTGTTCTGACAATTACTTCATGGTGCGGGCTTTAAAGGGTTAAACACTGTTTCCCACCTGAACATGGTGTAATAATTTGTCATGAGGAACAAAAAGCGAGGCAGTCAGGTGTGTTTGTTTATATCGCGTGACAACGAGCCAAAAACAATCAGTGTGGCATTCAGTGGCGAACGTTTGTCTGACTGCGCTGTAAAATGAAGCTGAGCTAATGTGGTGGAAACATTTTCCCGGCGGCTGTAAAAGCTTATGACAAGTTTCATAACGAGCCTTTTACTGGTCATGACCGGTTACGCGGAACAGGGAAGTGTGTGGCCGGCGTGCAAAGGCAAACACTTATTATTAAATAAGCACCTCAGTTTTAGAAAACGGCTTTGTAATATCTTTTGTCGATAAAAAAGATTATGAAAGGAAGGTTCACCCCCCCCCCCCCCCCCCCCCCCTCCGCCTTCAACAGAAGGTGCATCTGGAGTCATCAGGGTGAGCTGCAACGCACTGGAAAGGCTATTACACAACCCCGAGCAGACCGTGGCCTCGAGTTGTGTAACCTGCCTGTGCTCCTGTGGGATACGGGCAGGAGGAGTGTGGAATGTTTGTTTTGATTGTAGCGGGGTCCCAGAAAGGTGGAGAGAGATTGTGTGTGTGTATATATATATATATATATATATATGTAAGGGGGGTTAACTAATGACACATCACCCTCTGTCTTTCTTTTCAGTTCCTTATCCACAGCTGGAAACAAGGTCAGCAGTCCCGTGTGATGTGTGTCAGCCAGCAGCAGCTTCGCAGGCCAAATTCGTCCCCTTTAAAAAAAAGCTATTTCTTTGAAAGTGTGACAAAACTAAATACAAAATAGCACAGCCACCAGTCGATTCATCAAAGCCGCATCTTTTCCAGTGACTTTTCTTTCTTCCTGACCAATCGAGCGGAAGCCATGTGTCGTGCTCATTATTGACTTTGGACCGGCTCCAGCCGCACTGACCTTGTGGAAAGAAACAGGTGTCACTGATGTGTGATATGCGCGTTCACAGAAAATGCTAAAAGCAGGAACAAGGAAGCAAATAACAAAATGGGAATTGTCACGGAGATCAATTCTGGGTGTTGGTGTTGCTTGAGTTCCTTGATATTAATGTAAACAGACTGCTTTCTTAGAATATAATAGCACCGCATGCATCTCCCGTTTTTGTGCATTTACAACAAACATTTGCACAAACAAGTGCAGTGCTAAGATTTCCTTTTTGATCACATCAACACCATATTTTTTCATCCTTCAAAAAGCTACATGTTCGGATTAATTCTGCTGCTTCCACCTGGTGTGACTCTAACAGCCGTCATTCGAACCGAAAATAGACGTTAGTCACTTATTCCTTTGTGGGCTTCCCCCGCCTGCACGCTGGAAACCGCTGGAAAAATGTAGGTCAGCGCCTCCCATTTTCCTCAACATGCTCTCATCCTTCCATCAAATAACTTTTCAAGCAGCGGAGCCTCAAGTGAACCCACAAACCACAGCAAACCCTCTCATGCCGGCGGGTGCGCGTTGGTAGCAGAGGGTGCCGTGGGGGGGCGGGGAAGGCTGATCCGCCGTCAGTAAAGGAGCGCATACAGAAAATTCAGTTTTGGCCATCCAAACATGGCTCTGCCTCTTGGTGACCCCCTCCTCCTTTTTTTCCTCCCTAACTTCTGGGGAAATCTCCTCTCCGTTCCAACCAAGTATCCGGACCATATACAGCAGCCTGTAGGATCACAAACCAACTGGCTCCTGTGTGCTCACATGTTTCACATGACTTTGATTCCACCTCAGCAGCCAACTATAGGAATGCCGTGCCTCTGCTGGAGCCCCTCGCCAGGGAGTGGCTGTTATTGCAGCGCTCCGGTGGCTGTTTGGGATAAAGCGACCGACCAAAGGTGGGAATCGATGTCTGGGACAGGATGGGACTTGAGTCAGAAAAACGGAAAGAAGGAGCAGATGATGTGGCGGTTTTTTATTTTCTCCCCGGACTGGAATGTGAGCAGTGACGCTGTTCAGGCCCACCCCCCACCACCACCCCCGGTGGCAGCTGCCAACACTCGTGTGGGTGGGTGACTGCAGCTTTCCATTATGAGTCTCCTGTTTGGGGCAGAGTGTCACTAATGGAGGAAGCAGGCTTTCCCTCCATCACGCCGCTGGCAGACGGAGCAACAGCTATCAGAAGTCACAAGCAAAGTTAAATCATGGCATCGTCAACAGCTAAGTGTGATGCAAGCGTTAGGATGGAGGTGTCGTTGTGGTCGTGGTGAAATCTTCCGGGTGCCGTTTAAGGTGTGAGGTCATTCTAAGTGCAGTCAGATGCTATTATTATATAGCACACGATTTGGTAGGATTGTTTTCTTGTCCCGTTTGGAAGGAGCCTCTGTGAGCTCGACCTGCAAGAGAGCAGGCAGGGGATCTCACAGGTTGAGAGCATGACGGAAATGTTTCGCACAGATGGGGGGGGTGTCAGCAACGCCACGGTTCACAGTGAGCAGGAGATACGGAGGGAGGGGAGATTGACCTCCAAATAGGGTATCTGAGAGAGATAACCAAGGGCCGGTCTGAACGAAGAGCAGCTGGACACGCTCGAGGGGATCCGTTACGCAGCGCGCCAAAAAGATCCTTCATGTTAGAATGACGGCTCAGAAACAAATGCAGGAAATCAGAGGTCAATTCTAGAGTGCTCGTGTTAAATGGCCAACAGGCGGACGGCTGAAACAGAGACTGGATGGTTGATCCTTTCTTAGTGTGTCGCAGTGTGTCGCAGTGCACACACGCCACAAAACCTGGCTTCTCACCCAGTTCAATCCGGTCCGACACAAAGCAGCAGGCGACGGGCCTCAGGTGGGCGGGGCCTGAGCGGATCACCGGGGGGGGTCAGGTGTCAAAAAAAGACCCTTCCACGTCCTAAAAAAGGTCGGCGGTCAAAGGCATACTGGAGAAAATGCTTTTGGAGCTGGGTGGAAACTGGAGAAAACAGACACGGGCACAGGGAGAACATTCAAATTCCGCACAGATGTGAGGTGACAGCACTAACCGGTACGCCACCGTGCCGCTGCTGCTTCCTAACAACTTCAGAATTATTAATTAATTCATTCAGCCATTTTCCAACTGCTGTATCCGTAACCAGGTGACCGGGTATTGCTGGAGACCGGCAGTCTACGGGCCAGAGGCGGGGTACACCCCGGACAAGCCGCCAGTTCATTGCAGGGCCACACACAGACAGACAATCATTCACACACACACACACCTATTGACAATTTAGTGTAACCAATCCACCTAAGCTGCATGTTTTTGGTGGTGGGAGAAAGCAAGAAAACTGAAAAGATGATCCATTAAACTAGAACTAAAAAGCCCAGCACTAAAAATAAGATTTGATATAAGTCATAATGTTGTCACCTTAAAGCATAATGACAAATGCAGCTCTATTTAGGTCAGACTTGTAGTTTGTGTCTAACAGGGATATCTCCTCTGCCACTATCTACACCGGGACCAACTTAACCCCAGGATGGATGCAGGTGCAGATCGATCATGGAGCATGCCTCAGGATATGCTCTCCTTCCTCAAATTGGTGACGGCTTCCTGCCACAGTCAAAGGATTGAGCCTTGGGCCTGGATTCCTGTAGGCCTCCATGTGGATGTAGTTTATTGTAGCAGCCACACAATAGCACTCGGACAAACCAGCCTCCTCTGCTCGCCCTCTCCTGCCACCGCCCATTAGTTTACCTTGACTAGTTGTAGTCAACAAAATATGTATGCTGTCATAACTAGTCCCTGTTTACACAGACGCAGATCTGAAATATGCCTGAGAGCAGAGGCTGTGAGTGTCAGGAAAGTTAAAGTGAGTACTTTTTGTGCAATAAATAAAGACATCTTGTATCCACAGACACCCACACAGCTAAACTACACGCTGATGATAGGTGTAATCATGCGGGGCTTAAATTTGAATAAGTCCGGATAATTGGCACAAAGTAATCTATTACATTACACTTTCAGAGGAAGAACAGCTCAGCGCGTGTTCACGCTACCCTGGACCCGACCCAGACACGTACGTCCTCCCGGTCTGATGGCAGAACGCTGCGTCACTAAGCAGAGCCTGTAAAACATGATGTACCTGCACACCCTGTGACTGACCCACATTAAGCTGCTTTTTAAATTCCACATCTATTGTGCAAACTGAAAGCCATTGTTCAAGAGATGACGGAGAAGCTTCACGGGAACAACATGACTCCGAATAATCATTTGAGAACTGGGCCAATATTTACATTAATGACCAAAGACCTGTGGAACTAAAAATTCCCACCAGTCTCAGCTATACACTTTATGTTTAGGGACACTGAATAAATGTCAGCATTGGCATGTTATTTGCATCACTGTGAGCATGGCAGCATGCTAATAGAATACATTCAGCCCAGTAGAGCTTTGGCAATAACACTTTGGACCGTGCTGGCAGTAAAACATCATAAATCATAAAAAGATAATAGCCAATAAACATAGCACATAATAAAGCACTAATATATCAGCGAGGTGAGGCAGGAGGAAATGACATTCCAACTGCATTCGGGTGGGGGCTCAAACATGATAGGTGGATGACTTGGATGATGTGCAGCCCATAGGTTTGAGAAGAGGCCTAGCAGACTGAAAGCCTGACCCAGGGAGAACGCGCTCCAAAGCCAGTGTTGTTGTTGTTGTGCTGGTCCTGCTCATTTTGGTAGTTTTGTGCAATCATTTTTATAGAACCCAATAAACCAACCAGCCAATAAAGAAACAGATAACAGACTCCTTAGCAGACATAATGATAATGCATAATGTTTTTTGAGGACAATATTCATTAGTTGTTTTGAAGGACTTATCTCATGCTGTAGATTTATTGATTAGTAAAACACACACACACACACATAAAGTTAATCTTATGGTCCTCTAAAGTTCTGGGAACAAAAACACTGGTTATGTGTGGGCTTGCTTTAGAGCCACGTGAGCTGTTGGTTAAGTAGGTCAGTCAGGAAGTCAGGAGTGGCAGGGAAGTAGCGCTCAAACGCAGGCTAACGCCGTTACCTCACGCAGCGGATTAGTGTCAACAGACCCATCCGTCTGTCCAGAGCTGTCCTGCTTCAAGTGACCGTAAGGAACAATATGACTTATTCATGTTCCTTCCTTGCACAATAAGCTCCTATAGCAGGCTCTGCTGACAAACACATAGACAGGAAGGATGGGAGTGTCTGATTGCATCACCTCTCCAACAACTAAATGATGATTTGAAACGAAGTTCTCTTTTTTGAAGGATTGTGTTATTCTTATTATTTTTATAATTGATTTAAACGATATTTGACGACTACCTGTAGACACAAGTGCAACATTAGCCTTCGTTTGTAGCTGTGCTCTATCATCTGATGAATACAAGTTTGCGTTAGCGATAATGCATCCCGAGTCACATTCAGAGTTTGTTTAAAAACTTAAGCAAACAACTTATTTGCAATTAAAGATATAGTTCTTGTCAAAGACTTGTTATTCAGGTGCCTAAGAAGGCAAGTTCAAAACCTTTGACTGGCTCCGTAAATCATCAAATTCTTATTAGAAAGTGGCACTAATGTATTTTATCATATAGCATCCTGTCATTTCCATCAACATCCCTAAGGAGCACCTTGAGATATCCAAAACAATTACATAACTTCTATGTAGTTTTTATTATCATCAGCAGGCATCAACGACATCTTTGGAATAACCCGCTGAAGTACTCGTTAGCTGCCTGTAGAGATATATAAATGTGATCTCGCATTGAACTGGCACGCACACACAGCAGATGAGACAACGGCAGCAGAAGCCATAAAACTCTGCACAGTTGAGTGTGAGACGCTTGTAAACGCGAGAGAACCTTGAGGCTCGTTGGGGAGATAAAACGAAGTAGGTCGAGAAGCTGAGCGGAACACGGTGACAGGAGAAGAGTGAGTTTACGTTAAGGGCCTCCCTGCTCCGCCTCGCCACCCAATCCTTCCCCCTCTAATCCAAACACCTGGAGGGGGCAGCGAGGGAACAGCATGTGAGGGGTGGCTCACATGCAGCCCGCCAGCAAGGCGTTACAGTAACGCCTTTACTGGCGGTTACATGAAGAACACACATATGTATATAGACATGATAAGCATGCTGGGTCAAGGGCATGGGGAGGGGGGGTGGTGGTGGGGGGGGGGGGGGGAGGCTAGCAGCTGTGTGAAAGGCCTTTGCAGTATCAGCTGTCGTTTCACTGCTTACATGCTGTGAAGAAGCGCGCCGCCACGAACGCCAGCATTGTTAAAGCTGCCAAGGCAACATAATGTGCGAGCTGCTCGGATTCAACAAGTTTGTAGGAGGTGAGACGGTTGCAGGAGAGGCGATAATACCAAATTCACAAAGTCAACACACACAATCTGCAGGGATCGGAACACAGTCTCAGGGATAGAGTTTCGAGTTGTACTTCAAAGTTACGCTGTGGTAGAACAGGAGAACAGACAAGGGAATAAACTAAATGTCTCTAAACTGGGATTTCACCATTAGTATCCGAGTTACTTAACACGCAACTCCATGTTTTTTCAGACACTCATGATGTTGCAGCGACGGACGAGACAGATATAACTGTTGAGTAACTCTGGGGCGTGAGCACTAACATGCTAGAATGTCAGCACTTGCTATATTCTAGGAACTCAAGACATATGTTTAGTTATATTTGCGATCTGGGTGAGATGTTTCTCCAATTTGATTTGTTGTCTAATCCTTAAGCCCTCCCACTTCTGAAACACCCAGCGGAATTTGTGGCAGATGTCTTCTGAGCTCCTTAGCAACTCCTGCGCAGACAGCTCCTTATTAATAGCACCCAGAACATGAGCAGTTGTGACATGTTTGCATTTAGCTTGAGCAAGATTTGGTGCTAAGAGTGTCAACATGAAATCATTAAAGTGCCCAAACAGATGGAGGTGAATCAGGAACACTGCTAGAATCAAAATAATAACAACCCAAAAAAAGAAAAGCGAAACACAAACATGTTCAACTGGCTTCTCTAAGAAACTAGGTCATTGACAAGTATTCTGACAGGGAATAATAAACGCTGACATTATAGTGAAGCGACAGGCGAAGCTGAACAAGGGAGTGGATTCTCAATAAAAGGGAGAGAGAAAACAAACAAAGGTTAAATATGGGAGTGGGAGAGAGGGAGCCGAGGGGTGAAGGCAGGGAGTCACTGTATGACTCATTCAGGAGGAGGATGGCGCTCCACATATCCCCATTCACAGACACACAAGTGCATCCATGAAAGTATGTGAAAGTACGCCACCTGTCCAAAAATAGACGAACGCACACATGTAAATTAACTACATATAACACAAACACCACAAACCTTATGAGTACATTCAACTCTCTTCCGTGTGAATGTAGAAAGTCTGTGGAAGTTTCTTCTGATTGGCCTGAATATGTTAGAGACAAGTCACCAAATAGCTGAGCTGCAAATCAACACAGCTCAACTGAATCTAATTTAATTGAATTCATCTTCTGAACAGTTTTTGTCCATTAACGGGTCGCAGGTCGTGCTGGAGCTTATCCTAGCAGTCAAGAAGCGGGGTACACCCTGGACAAGCCGCCAGATCATCGCAGGGTCACACATAGACAGACAATCATTCACACACACACACACACACACACACCTATGGGCCATTTAAATATTGCATTTCTAAAATTCTAAACTACATAAAAAAATACAGCACTTTGAAGGAAAACCTATAAATGTACAATGAAACGTTCTCCAGTGTGTAACACGCCAACACACACCACAGGACAGACTCCCCAGGAAGCCCCGGACACACACTCGACATGGAGATGCTCTACATTTGTCTCCGTTGATACAGATTTTAAGGAGGGGGCTCGAGAAATTGGTGCACAAAGGGATCCGAGTTATGTAAAAGCCGCTTCATGTCTTATGTAGCTGTTGAAATGTGCTCAGGTTCAGCATTGTGAGGGACATCCGTTGATAAATGCTGCCCCTTAGTGGCGACTCCATGCTACTACAGCTCAGAGGCCGAGATGATGATGATGAATATATTTATTAGATAGAATGTTAGAGTACAAGTACAGTCACACAGTAGCATGTATTACAGTACAAATAAAGTCAAACATCCTGTCTAAGAGGAGCATTTCAAAAAAGCCCTTGCGGTCTTGTTTCCGTTGAAAGTCCTTCGTACATAAATCATCCACAATTAACAATACAAATTTAAGAATACAAATAAAAATAAAACCAATATTAAATTACTCAATTGATTCAACGTAACATTAGAAAAACAAAAACAAAATGATTTTACACCGCCAGTGCAAACTAACAATTAATCTGAAATAAATTACACCACTGAGGCAGTTGAGCACACAGCACTCTTTTCGTCGGCCTTTCATGGGTTGCCAAAATTGTTTGTTCTTTTTTAAATAAAGATTTTAAAAAACGTCTGTCGGCTTTCCACATATACAAGATGGAAAACAGACTATTCTTCGAAGTACAACGAACCATATGTAGCCGGCTACATGTGGTGCTCAGGATCAGCACTGGACAGCTCCATAGGTAGCCGGCTACATATGGAGCTGTCCAGTGCTGATCCTGAAAGTGACATCTTTTCCATTGACTCGGGGAATGTTCTTTATCTTGCGCACTTTGGTTGTTTTTTTTGGTTTCTGCATGTTCATGACAAGACAAGGTGGTGGCTTTTTGGTTTTGCTTTGATTTTGTATCGATTATCTTTGTTCCTGCGTGATGATTGCATTTGAATGGAACTTTTCCACATTATTAGATGTGTTAATTTATTCCCATCAAACTTTGGTTCATACTTGTGATTTTTCTCACTTACAGTATGGCTTTATCTCTAACAATTTTTAAGTTACAACCTTTTCAAAAAGTGATATCAAAACCGAATATTTTTATTGTAATTACTGTGGCGGCTAAAGAGTTCAATAAAAAAATAATTACTTTACAGCATGTTAAGGAGTAGTTACATTCATTTTACATTAACTGACATTACATTTAGTTACATTTTTTACTGTGTTACGGTTTACATTTGTCCTTTGGAGGGCAAACATAATGCTAATGTGGCCCTTGGAGAAAATTAATTCGACACCCCTGGTCTATTCTATACTGAGCGCTAACATAATACAAATTCAATTTGTATTATGTCATGTCATGAGATAATTCAGTAATCACAACAGTGAATATAAATGTATTTATTCATTTTAAATTGTTTAAATTGAGCCAAGAAATACATTTCATTCAGGTTCAACCTTTCTAGAAGTTTTCCTCTAAAAGACCCTCGACTGTTCGAGCCTCCACAGGGAATCTGACCAATACGATTTGTAATTCTAAACATCAGTTCATTGTAACAACCTAACCTCTTTGCAACTTCCTCCTGTTCTCTTAGTAAGAGATTAGGATCAACATCTATCCCACGTCATTGAAACTATTACATCCAAACTCCTCCTCCAAGCCATTTAAGCAGCGTTATAAATCAGGCTTCACGAGCCAGAACCGATTCCTCATACAATTCAAGTTGTAAAAAAAAAAGGAAAGAAAAGAAAAAGAAATAAAACTCATTATTCTTCAGAATAATAAGACATCTCTTTACCTAGGAGCTGGTCAACATACACTTGAAATACAGGTTCACATGTGTCAAGAGAGAACTTAAGGCGAGTTAACAGCACGCAATCAAATGAAGGTGTAATCAGCTGGGGGGGTCACAATAAATACAAAGCATTAAGATTCGGAACGCTACAGATCAGTCAAACGGGTAACCAAGGACTGCTGATCAGGCTGAAGTCACACGCGGCGTTCAGCCTGATCAGCAGTCCTTGTACATCTAGATAACGCTGCCACGCGAGAACATCTCAGCCACCGTCATGGTTACCGGGGCTTAGGAATGTCATTCCTCCAGTTAGGGCAGCTATTTGTTTATGATGACTGTCACGGCGTCAGAGGAGCTGGACTGAAACGCTGCAGGAACACTGGTCTGGGGGGGGGGGCCTTCAGCATCAGACCTCCTCCGTTCCTTTTTTAGACGCAACTTTATCAGAGGCATCTATTCGAGTTGGGAAATGGCTTTGCCATTCCTCAATGCTCACGTGAGAGCAGGCGGCAGCCGACGGTGGCAGGGAGGGCGTTTCAGCGCACCTTCATTCCTTTGCAGCTTTCAGCAGATTCATTTTGGACCATTTGCTCAGAATTGTGGGATTCCTCCAGGAAAAAGTCAAGCCTTGCGTTCATGTGTTTTGTAGGGATCATGAGGGCTTATTCAAACAAATAGTAAAAAATGTCTTCTGCATTATTTTATATTGAGGGGGGGGGGGTATTTTCTTCATAAAGTGCACTTCCTTCAACTTGCCTGGCATTTGAAAAGATCAATCTCAGGCGAAATATTTTTGTTTCAATAAACCAAAAAAGAGATTTTTCAAGGTGTTTCAGGAACGTTCATCCTGCTGCTTCCTGACCCTGGAGACCAGAAACTACTTTGTGTCTTGTCCCAGACTGGAAGTAGCTCTCAGCGGTTTCTTCTGGCCTTGGGAAGTCTTCCGCAAGACAAAGTCAAAGTTTGCCATCGTGGACATTGCATAGAAGACATTTGCCTTGTCTGGAATGAGCAACTCTGAAAATGCAAACAGGATGGAGAAGATCAAACACTGGTGTTCATTGCTCAGCGACTCTTGCTTGGCTCTGTCCTGACCTCTCTGCTGCGAGATGACCTGCATCAGGGTGAAGTCCTGCAAGTTCAAGTGCTCAAGATGATGCTTCTCCAGAGCCCTCTGAATCACATGTGCCGTTTTATCCTGGCTGGTTAACTAAAAGAACAAAATATGAATGATATATAATACACGTTAATGAAGAGGGACGTTTGTACTACTCGTTGTCCTATTTTACACACGGAGTAGGAAAGTCTGAAGAAAAACTTGCTGCTGCCTCACATTGAAATTTGAGCAGCAGAATGAATCAAGACTCCGGCTGGAAAATGTCTTGCCGCTCTTATTAAAGGTCAATATATAATGGACATGCATGGTCTGACAGAGCAACTAGTTTATAGAGATATTCTTGTCCCTTAATTTACCAACTTTAGTATTTAGAACTAGAAAAGCACTCAGAGAGCATAAACCTCCGCCGAGCAGCTCATTCCACTCCCAAATCAGATTTACATCGTCCGCATTGTGATCTGGATCATCATCAAAAGGTTCTAGATTGTTCTTGGTTTCTTTATACACCAACCATGAAAAGTAAAAGTGAATCAGAGTTGATTTACATGATATTCGAATCTGTAAATGTGGTTTTCAATGTTAAAACTTTATATTTTTTCCTGACCTCATTCTGGATCTGATCCAGATGAAATTCGGTGGTGAGATAGAAGCCCCCACCCTACACGACTGTGTCAAATTCTATAAACATCAGTCAATAATCAATCTCAAGAGATATTGAGGAACACATTTTGAAGCTCTATTGACTGCAATGTTAACTAAAATTCCAGAATCCAGGATCTCTTGCGGATCATCACCAAAATCATCTGCTCCTGGTAACATTCCCAACATTTCCTCCAGATCCGTCCAAAACTTTCGGAGTTATCTTGCTAACAGACAGACAGACATAGCAACCGAAGCAGGCGAAAATATAGCCTCCTCGGAGGAGGTAATTATATACACGGATATACCGAGTGAGTCGCCCTCACTATGACAAACACCAAGCGCTGACGTTGTGAACAAACTCACCAGGATGCTTTTGTACATGTTGCCGTCGTTGTGGCCCAGGTCCACGCTCACCCTGACTATGCAGGAGTCGTCCATCTGGCGGTTGTATGCCGGTAGGGAGGTCATGGACACGGAGCGTTTTGGGGGAGGGGACACCCGAGCGCCGCTGCAGGATGCGGCAGCAGGGCAGAGCTCCGTCAGGCTGTCAGAGGTCGAGACAGAGGACGTAGGAGAGTCTATAGAGGAAGCCGGCGTGGAGCAGAGCAAGGAGGACGTGGAGGAGGATAACACCTCAGAAACGTTGCTGTATGAGCTGTGAAAGGACTGCAGAGGTAGAAACAAAACATTATGTAAATTCCACAGTTTTAAAACCCACTCAGTGTATTTTCTGTCTTGGAAGAAAGCTTAAAGGTGCTTGTTTGACTACTCAAAACTTTATAGGTGTAGATGAAGGTACAAAAAAAAAACAACAACAACGAATGGACAGGGCTGCATCTGTTCACCTGCAGCCCTAAGGAGCAGGCTGAGCTTGGAGAGGAGAGATCCTCCATGTCTGAGCCGCTGGATCCAGATGACGCAACGCTGATCTGGTCAGCAGGGACTTTCTTGGATGCGCCGCGCACCGACAGGAGACTGAGGACAGACACTGAGCTTAAAATCAAATGAAAGCATTAACAATCTTTTTTTTTTTTTGGAGCTAGCTTTGGGTTTCGTGTCTGTTCATATCACTCTCCTTCCATTTAAACAAACATCGCTTCTACCGACTGGGACCTGAGTGTTTTGCCTGCAGAATAAGATGTGTGTGTGCCGTGTGTGTGTGTGTGTGTGTTTGGATATTATAATCAGAACCGTGTGAGACTCACAAGGAGAATTTCTGAGTGAGCGTACAATGGCCCCGGGAAGTTGGTGAACAAACGTCAGCAGGAGGCTCCAGCTGCTTCGACAGTTCATAGCTGCAACAGGAACAGAAACGAGCTCTTCAAACAGATGCGGAGCAATGGAATGTGTCTTCTGATGAATGTTCTGTTAGACATTGCTGTAAAATAAATCAATAAATGTTACCTGACCAAAGGAATATCAGTCGTGGGAATGTAGTCAGATATATTTCTAATATTTTACTCGCCTGTCAAAGCATCAAATCAATCATTTAAATATTGGGTGCTTTTTTCCCTAATTTGTATTTTATTTACTGTCTGGTTTGAATCGTATTATATGATATGCCTTAAGCATTAGCCTAATGTCCTGTGCATGAAAATTACTCAGTGTATTTCAGTTTTTAAAACGTTATTCCATGCATCCTGGCCGACTCTTCTGCCATTCAATTATATATCTAGGAAAGCACTCAGCGAGCGCAGACCTCCGCTAAGAAGCTCACGCCTCTCCTCAAGGTGAACTGGATCATCATCAAAAGATTCTGAATTGTTCTTAGTATCTTTATACACCAACCATGAAAAGAAAAAGTGAATCGGACTTGATGTGTATTTGTAACAGTTTTCCAAATCCAAAAATGCTGTTTTCAATGTTAAAATGTCATATTATTTCCTAACGTTATTCTGAATCCGATCCAGATGAAGTTTGATTGTGAGACAGAGCCCCCCCTTACACAACTGTGTAAGATTCCATAAACATCGGTCAATAATCAACCGAGATATTGAGGAACACATTTTGAAGCTCCATTGACTGCAATGTTAACAGAAATTTCAGAGTGAACCAGAATCCAGAATCTCGTTTTACATAAGCCCCGCCTCGGCGGAGGAAGTAATCACTGGATCAGAGAATATTCTGTTATTCTTTTCCCAGATAGTTTTTGTGATGAAGTTATCAAATCAGTTAACTGAAGTGCCACGCAATCCGTCTGAAGGGTGTGTCCACGTGAAGTACCGGTATGTGAAATATTCCCCCGTCTTTGTTTAAAATGTTTGTCCTCAGGGGTTGGTAAAACCACATGAAACTTTAGCAAAAAAAGAAACCCTGATAAACTGTTTCACGCAGCACAGATCAACTGCTCAGATCTGGATCGCAAAAGGATTCATTATATCACAAAACACCACACTTTTTTGTAAATAGGCAGCTTCTTTGTTCGCATCACACCGGCTGGTCTTTTATAATCTAGCCCAAACATCTTTCCATAAACTAGTCTGAAGAAATGTCCCTGTATTAAAAGAAACACATGCAATAAATGCTAATGCTTAACGACGGGAGGGTAAAAGTGATGACTGCATGATAAAACACGGCGTCTTTATGACAAGGCTCTGACGTATCAAGGTTACGGCTGCTTATCAGCTGACAGGACTTCTCGATTAACTCTCACGCAAACTTGGCAAAGAAGCCATCATTGAGTGGATGTTTATCAAAGTAGCGCACACTTATCAGAGCAGAAGGGGGGGGGGGGGTGAATTACAACGCTTTACCGATTACGTAACCGCCCTTTCATTGGCCTCCTGCAGGCTTTCCTCAAGCCTTTATGAAGGTTGGAGATAAAACGCTTCATGTCGCTCACCTCTCCTGGTCAGTGAGCAGCGTGTGCCCCCGCAGCCAGGCAGCGATCCTGGAGTGATGGGGCAGGTTGCGGTGGGAGCAGGAGGCTTGCAGCACACGGATCTGAGACAGCACATCGAACTCCTGCAGGGGGGGGTTAAACGGTGATCATATGGCATCCTGCCACCGTGCGTGCGCTTGCGTAGCCGTCAATGCAGCAACAAGTTGCAGCTCAGGCCCAAGGAATTTGTAGATGGTTACAAGGCTTTATTAAAACGTGTTCCCTAAAGGGACATGCAGATGTTTAGAAAAGGAGAAGCAAAGGTCGTCCAACTTTCAGGTGTCCGAACATTTCACTTTACTTGCACAATGTACGCACTGTGTAGTGAACATACCCAAACGCACCTACTACTATAATAAATATAGAGTTACACATAAAAGCCGGCAAAAAGAGGAACAACTTACCCGCCTCCTTTTCTCAAAGTTTATGAGTCCACCCT
Organism: Brachionichthys hirsutus; assembly: GCF_040956055.1. Lineage (NCBI taxonomy): Eukaryota > Metazoa > Chordata > Actinopteri > Lophiiformes > Brachionichthyidae > Brachionichthys > Brachionichthys hirsutus. The sequence goes on from NC_090912.1 coordinate 9,751,841, forward strand.
TTAAAAAAAAAAAAAGAGTAAACTGTGAGTACAGGCAATATTTATTACTAATATCAATGATACGTTGGATCAAAAGCTGCGTTTAAAAAAAAAAATCCATTGTGTAGCTCTTTTAAGTGGATTAAGAACGATACGTGTCAGCATATTATTAAATCATTATACAAATAGAAACCTATGAGTGTTTCGTGAATGTTTGCCAATAATACCTCCTGTGACACATTACAGAAAATACTCAAGTACGTGCGATAAGTACTAGTAGGATGTTAATATGGCGTTTCTGTAAAGTAAGGGCTTATGCAAAGTACGATATACCCCAGTAAAATACATGCTATATTTTACTGTCCAGTATACGATGCCCAACCTGAGCACGCTGACGCCGAAATATTACAAAGAGGAAAGGTTCCACGGAATACCTTGACGGTGTCCGGCAGGGCCGTGTCCAGCATGGTGAAGACGGTCAGGTAGGTGCCCAAGTAGGGAACCACTCCACCGGAGGTGCTCTGCAGGGGGGAGACGAGACAAGGAGGCGCGCCAGCCGTTAGGCTTCAGCTGCAGGTTCCTCACGCATCGGGAATGCAGTCATTAACCTTTTCCTAATCACTCACAGGGTTGGGATGAACGCCTGTCCCAGCGGCGGCGATGCTGCCGTGGCGGATGCGTGACTCGCACGCTATTATTACTGCGCTTTAACCCCGGTGATCGGAAGCCATTTGAAAGTTGTGGAGGAGTGAGCGAGGCTAAAGATACATTAAAGATGCAATAGATGACAGAATTCTTCTGTCATTGTGCGTGCAACCACACCCAACAAAATTATATTTACACCCTGTAGTGGGCCCCTGTAAACACTCCACACACACACACACGTGCATGTAGGGGTGGCCCTTCGGTATATAATATGGGGTGATAATGCAGGCCTTATCTAAAAGGGCCTGTATTTCTCAAAGGACCAGCTCTCAGAAAATATCCCACGATCACTACTTGAAGTCGAGCGCAGTGATTTCCAGCGCCGGGCTTTAGCACCTTGGGGCGACTCATCATCTGGCCGGGGGTCCGACACTGCTTGGATATCTTTGGAGATGTATATTCCACGGCTGCTTGGCCGCCATCCGGTAGAAGTAGGTCAGAGGGAGGCACGTCCAGTTGAAGGTTGTACCATTAGCATTAATACGTGATTCAAATTCAAGGCTAATATAGATTCGTTTTTTTTTTTTTTGATTCTCTGTACCAACGCGCGATTCTTCACAGACTCCTCATTGTGCCGACGCACATAGGTCACATAAAGGGGGGGGGGGGTTTATAAAAGGATTCTTCAATTCTAGAATTGATTACACATTAACTGGGATGGGCCTGTTTAATAATTAAATTGTGAAAGGGAGAAAGGCAACTTTAAAGCCTTTGAATTACATAATGGGCCTAAAAGCAGTGATTAAGTGAAGTGTTTTCAGATAAAAGCCTCCTTTGTAAGGATACACAACAATTACAAGGTGAAAAGTGGACAAACAAGCCAGACATAAAAGAGGTTTCTGAGGGAAGACTGAACATTGTCGTGACGCGGCGCACAGCGCTCATTAAAGCATGTCGTGGTTACGCAGACGGCACCGACCTGCAGACGACCTGCAGACAGAGTGACTCCCGGCAGGCCGACCCAAGCCTGCTCTGACGCACATCCCGACAGGAGATGACGTCTAGCGACTAAACTGAAACATAAAGCACCCGAGGCCTCTAGTTCCCCATTGTGTCTGTTAAACATACCGTACCCGTCAATGCAAAATGAAATATTCATCCATTAATGATTAAGAAGAGGGTTAGTGTCGGCACGCATTGTGGGAAGACGATCGCTCCAGAATATTTCCCTAATATGCAAAACCTTCTTTTGCACTCTGTTAATCTAATCTTCATAATTTGTTGTTTTTAGATTTTTATTGTGTTGCTTCTTTTTTTATTGCATCTATATTATGAAGGCCCAAACACGAACGCTTGTTTGCTTCGCGTCAATCCACCCGCTCAGAATGAAGGGAAGTAACAGATGCACGGCGAACGGCAAACATTAACTCCTCGATGCACAGGGAGGTCAAACATCTACTGTTTGCTTTTTGCTGTGGAAAGTTAAAGGAATGTCAGTTGCTTTGGGCGAGTTACCGTGTGGCACCACCACATGAATTTTCTGTAACTGCCTTTTCCACAACATTTACAGATTGCTCAAAATCATGCCACTTCAATGAAATGCTTGAAAACAGTGCAGTTCATTTGCATATATAAACTGTTGCCGTATCTCAGAGAGCCCTGCAGATTACGGATAACTTTATTATGGTCTGCATTATGATTTGAACCAATGATCGAGATTCAATGTACTATAAAGCGCCTTAAATGTTTGACTAACATTGAGATTTAGCTTTTAACTGCTAAAATATATTCTTTTTTTTCAGTCCAACATGTACCCCTGATGAACATAAACGCCAGAATATAAAGGAATATTCTTATAACAAAACAAAAAAAAAAATCTGGAAAAAACACATTCAAAGTGTCCCTTTTTAAATTCCGGCATCAGCAGAAATAGAAAATTTGATTTGCAAATAAAAATGTACAAATATTTTGGCCATTAATTACTTGCCGGCATTGTTTTTTCTGATAAATAGAAAATGAGTTGAATCTCATCAAGGATCTGGGCTTAAATTCCTTCAGCTAGAGTGAATTCAATGAGCAACGCATCCGTTGAAGTCGACAGCAGAAACAGCACTTTTCCTTCTAGAATTGAAACGCAGCAAAGCTGGTGATCGACATCATGAATCCAGAGTGACCCGGTTCGCTCAAACTTTAAAATTGTATGGGAGCCCTTCCTAATGTTCGGGCTCTCAGCTAAAGCCACTTTGGGTCGCATGACTGGGTCGTCAAACGAATCTTTATATGCATTGCTCTACCACAATGAGGGACCACTGACGCTATGCTAATAGAAAAGCCAAGGAGCAGAGAGACTTGGCCAACATTTGAAAGTACAAATAGGACAATGAAACAATGACCATTACAAATGCTGAATTGTGTTTGTGAGGAATATGAATGAGGCAATTCATGCAGAAGCATTTAAAAAAATCCACAAACTAGATTCCTTGAGACACTTCCACACGTCACTCGTGGAAACGCCACGCACGCTTTCACACTGACGCAAGCCCACCCTCTCTCTCCTTCTCACCTCCAGCAGGAGTTCCCTGTTGCTCAGAACACAGTTGTCATCGGGGAAGGTTTCCAAGAGGTTATCGAATGTGGCCATGCCGTCCCTGCAAAGAGAGCAAACAGCATGTCGGTATGCAGCCGTTTCATCCAAAGTCAGATCCAAGCACACAACAAGCCTTCCTGGGCTGCTTTCTGCCTCTTGGTCTGCAGGCAGGGGTCGAAACCATGCAGAGAATCACGACAAGCTACACCCAAGTTGTCCTTGGCTTAACGCCATGCTGATTAGTTTCATGATGACACTGAATATGGGTCATCCAGATGCCAAAAATGCTGAGCATTACATAATGAGGGTTCATTGTCCTCATTAAAGGACAATTGTGTAGAGCAAGCAGCTATAAACCTCGTCTCGCGTGCAGAAAAGCGCCATTTCCTCTGACTTCAGTCCGAGCCTACCTGCTGACAATAGCCCAGGTCTTTCTCAGCCTGGAAACAGCGTTAGACTGAAGGGCCGACAGGATGGCCTTGAGAGAAGAGAAGTTCTTCAGAAGACGGCATTCCTGGGAGAAAAAAGAAAAACATTCAGTAGATTCACTTCGTTTCATGTCAAATCTTTCAATATCCGTGTGTTATATTAGCGCCCGCTGAACACTGATTAACACACATTAAAATATGCAGACGGCACCTGAACGCAGCCTGATCGTCATTGACCACGTCTGACTGACCTGCGCTACGCCGATCCACTTCTCGATGACACGGGCCCTCTGAGCGGGTGCGGGGGGAGGCCGGCGGGAGGAGGTGGGACTGGAGGAGGCGTCAGGTGGCTGGCACAGCAAGGACACGATCACCTGGTTGGTAACGGAGTTGAATTGGGTAATGGTGGCTCGGATGGTGGGGGACATGTTTTCCTTCTTGTCTCTTTGGGACCACACGCAGCCCAGACACTGAAAAGGCACCACTTTGACAAACAAAGCCTGAAACGGCGTGGAAACACCCAAAGTCAGCCGTCGAGACATCAGGAGTGCATCGCAAAGTGCATGAAATATATCTGCTCACGTACGGAGTCCATCCGGGTGAGTTGTTCAGCGATGGCCGCAGCAGAGAAGTCCATGATGCCACTTTGACCCATGGAGGTTTCACTGCCGGAATCTTCATCACTAGACGCCTCCTCATCCAGGTCCAGCTGCGCCGGGGCGCTTGTGGTCACTTCTGAGGAAGCACACGGAGCAGGATTTTAAGGTCAGCATGTCTTTTCAGACGACCCAGTATATCTTACTTTCGATATCAGGCGGTGGGGAAACACCTTTCTGGAGCAGCGCCTCCGCCTGCGCAGCCAGGGAGCTGAAGCTGGGCCGGCTGCGCAGGCGGTCGTGAACGGCGGCGCTGATCGCCAGGTGGTCCAGCAGCAGCCTGAGAGCAGAGTGCAGGGGAGGATCTCGGAAATCCTCGCTGTATTCATCCAACCACGTCTGGACAAAAGCCACCAGAGGACTGAGAAGACGGCGGGGGGGGGGGAAAGAATCATGACGGTTTAACTATTTAAGAGTTCAAAGACAGTGAGCTGTAAACTTTGAGCCACCCACATACCTCCTGTAGCATTCTCCGTTGTCCAGCGCTGAGGCAGCATTCTCTCTGTAGGAAGGGAGGAGAAAGCATCGCTTTTCAGGCCATTTCTGTATCGCTAATTATTATTTGCTTCTTTCCTGCAGCTACACGAAACCCAACCGTAGCATTAAACTGCTCTGTGCATAATTGCTGCTGTCGGACGCTGGAGGATAATGAGCGCCTGCTAGGTGATCATTACGTAGAAGCCGGCAGGCTGTCGGGAACACGAAGGACCGAAAGCTCCTTGACGCAACACTGACTTTGTGCGACTCTGCAAGAAATAGTTTGACATTCTGCAAACACACACTTATTCCCCTTTGGTCCTCGGAGCTGAACCTTTCATTACGCCCCGAGTTCCGCACGGCCATTATGAAGATGATCAGCAGCCACTGAGCTTAGAAAAAAAACAATTAAAAGCCAGACAGCCGGTGAAAATGTCGGTTCGATTGTCGCTGAATATTCTTAGGGGAAACTCCTCAGTTGAATTTTTAGCTCTAGAGGTGCTGCAGGCAGATTCTCCTCGGTCGGAGCCGGGCTAACTTGTTCACCTGCTTTCAGAGTGGCGCTTTGTGTTGACTGTGTGGATATGAGGCTGGCATCAATGTTCTCATCTCACATCAGCAACAAAGACAAAGCCACTGAGAGCATTTTTTTTTCTTTTCTTCAAACTTCCTAATTATTCTACACTAAAAAAAAAAAAAGAAAAGCTAAAACGATGTGCACGTTGCACCAGACAGTGAGAATACCTCTGGAAGAGCAGCTCAATGAGGTTGGAGGTGGCGGTAAAGGTTCTGTATGTGGAGAGAAAGATCCTGCTGTAGTCCGGCTCCTGGCAGCCTGGGTCAAGGAGGTGGCTGACAAGCAGGTCCAAGGTCGCCGCCTTCAGACGGCGCACCATGGACGTTCGGTACTGGACGAAGGCAGAGCACGGGCTCTTGTCGCTGGGGTCGGAGGAGGGGACAGGCTCCCGGCGGAGAGTGACCCCGTAAACTGCACCGCCCTCGCACACCTCACCCCATTCCTGAACAGGTTTCTGATGACAGAAGTGGGAAACCATGTTTAAGGTTTACAACAACACCCAGAGGACCGACGTGCGACTCGAGAAGATACAGGCATTGATCAAACGCCTAAATATATGGCCTGATGCATACAAAATGTCAGGGTCAGTGTTGAGGTAAAAAAATAAATAGCAGCATTCACATGCAAACAGGTGACACTCACTCTCCTGCAATGCCCATAAGCGTTATTCTGAGTTCACAGCAACTGCACAAACAGGTTAGTGTGTAATGATCACTATCAGATGTTCTAGCGCTTAACATGCAGGTTTTAGCCAGAGCTCCGCTTCCCTTTCCTCCATTTTCCAGCAACAGACATGGAAACATGAAGATGCCGAGAAGTTTGGATGTTTGTACGAATGTTTACGGATAAACAGGATTATCAAAAGGTCAGCGCCTCCGATAATAATTCAAAACTCTGCCCAAATGTCAGTGAGGTGCCATCCTTCCACTCGCATGAGCAATAAACAGCAGCGCTCTGCATAGCAGACCTTTTGAGTTCTTCAAGAACTCTCGAAAACATGTGACAAACACAAAAGCGCCGGCTTCACTGAACATGAATGTTAAGCGTCTCACTCAGGCTTTGATATTTCCTGAATTAAAACATGCTGAAAATGCAGCCACCTGCAAAGAGAGCTGTCTGAACTATATGTGGGGTTAGTCTGATCATTTAACTAAGTGTTAGCATTCCGAGAATCCTACCAGTAAGCAAGTACATGTAAATTTGGTGGAGCGCTCCTTTAAAACCCTAAGGCATTACATCATCACACGGCGTCTGAACAGTCGGGTTATAGCGTTTTCACCGGGAGGATGAGATTTGGGCCACATTTGACCCGGTTAAACTCTGGAGCGGATCCAGAGGCTTGACTGACTTACAAAAGGGAACTTTGTGAGATGCTCCCTCTAACAAATGCTGCCACATGTTTGGCTTAAGAGGAGGCATTGCTAGGTAGGAAAATGCTTTGCAAATCCTTATGAATGCATCTGGATGCAGAAAAGCGGAACAATCTGACTGTTCCGTACATCAATTTAAACAGAATGCCTTTGTCCTGTCATAAAGCTTAATTCTAAAACCGGGTAAGCAACACGATTCAGTATTTTCTACCTGTTACCATTTGAGTACCAAGATGAGGCAGCATGCACCCTTGAATTCTTCCACAGGTAAGAGATTCTTTCAGTAAAACCTGTTTTGTTTTCAATGACATGCTAGTGGAATCAATATCACAATATCTAAAAAAACAATATAACATTTCCAGGTGCCTCATCGGAATAAACCCTGGCTGGATGGGGAAGATCATGTCTTTCAAACAAAACAGGGAAAGTCACAGCAAAACATACTCTCACAGTCAATCCTATAGCCGCTTTGCTGAAGCGACTCTCACCTCCTAGGAAGTCAGTCTCCAATCTCACTAACCGACTGAGAACCTGGTTGCCTAGGCTGCTGTTGTTGTTTTTTTACCTGTAATTGTTCATATGTTTAAAATTAAAACTTGAAATGTCAGCCTTTCTTGTTATGTTATGACGAAATGTTCCCGTGTACGAATAGATGACAGACGTCTCGGCTTATCGCAATGTGGTGGGCACATTGATATTTGGTTGTCTTTCTATACATGTCAAGTCATAAGACAAATAAATCAAAGCTATTCATTCAGATGTTTTGCATTTTTGAGAGCAAAGGCCCTGTAAAATCTAATGGATTAAGAATATTTGGTGTATACTAGTGGTGCATACTTGTAGCATCACGCTTGATTCAGAAAGCATGTTTTGTTTGCAGTTTGTAGATTGTGGAAAGTGGCAATGCATTTTTAAACTAATTCATTTGTGAAATATAATTAAAAGCAATGCATATGAAATCAACAGGACAAGATGGGGAAATGCTGTATTTTACAGTGTAATAATTAGTGCTATCAGTGATTAAACAATTATGATATTTAATTAATCAATTTTTTGATCTCACTTTAATTTACAGTCTACTAATGGCAACCACAGCTGCCAGTTTATTCATGTGTTTTGGCACATTTCTAACAGTGCGTCATCTGAACCAGAGAAGAAGACACACCTTCACGGACATGCTGCAAGGAAACCCAAATGTTTTGTATTTTATGAGTCTTATTTTAAACTGCCTGCAGTCCCAGACGACGGCCCGACAACCCACTGATCACTTACAGATATTACAGAACACATTATTCACACGTGAAGAGTTAAGCATCGACTGGTCTTCTGCAACGTTCCCTCTAAGGTGCGCTCGTGCGTAATTACGCACAGCTGATTCGGTCTTCGAGCAGCGAAAATCTACGTTGCAAAAAAACCCCAACCTAAATTGAAAATAACATAAACACGTCAACATTCATTCCGTGCTATTTTCCACTCTGCGTCAGGGAGTGACCGGTGACTGGCTGCTCCAGCTAATGATGAGATCCACATGTTTTTACGCATCTAATAGACGCCATTGTAAACAGAGTTCCAGGACTCTCCCTGGATTTTTATGTTCGTTATTTTTATACTATTGTGCACTTTGAGATTTGCTTTCAAATGTAAAGTGCGTTTAAAATAAAATGTATTATTATGATGTTGCTCAAAGTCGTCCGAGGGGCTGCTCAGAGAGTTTGTGTGTTTGCTCAGACGCATGAACAATTAGTGAATAAGACCCGGACAGCTCATACTTTAAGGGGTCAACGTTTCCTGCGCCTTGATGACAGGTAACAGTATAATCAGGGAGAGCACGAGATCCAGCTCAACAGTTTATGGGGGTAAATAAACGTTTCTCTTACCATCGTTATCTCCCACTTCCCCATCTCGTCGCCTTCGAAGTTGGGCTGCTCCTCATCGTCACCGGAATCTGGATATCAGGGAAACGCCTGTTGAACACCTGGTGACGTCGTTGACGCGCCTACTGTATCCTTGCAAATATGACTTCTCTCCAGCGAGACGTGCTGGTTGCATTTCCCGTCCACCACGCCGAACCCTCCGCTGGATCTCACGCGTTCCCTCCACCCGGTCCGACCGGAGTGGGGAAGGACTGGTTCTCCTCCCCGGGCTTTATACTGGGAGGAGGAGCATTTCCTCGGGGTGTCTGGAGGAGGAGCAGCGGTGGATAAAGGAATATTCATAAGCCGGTACTTGAGGGTGAATGAACGAGGCTGACCCCTCCGCGCTCCATTTACGCACCTGTTCCATTATTATTAGGTAGAGATGTTTAAAAAGGTGTAGTGGGGTTATTGTTGTTCCACCAAACATCTGTATAAAGTTTGGTTTAAATTTAGTCTTTGTCCACATATACATTATTACTATATTAACAAATATTTTGTATAATATAACACTTGGAATGACATCAATAAACAAATCTAAATTCTGTTTTGTTTGTTTTCATGATAAATTAATGTTTTAGTCCAATAGCAGCTGGTTACACTCTTGCCTGGCATCTATTGTGCATGTGTTGCACTATATTGGACGTGTGTGTGTGTGTGTGTGTGTAGACGCTTTCTCTTTAACACAAAATTAGTAAATGTTTATCTTTACACCTGCACTAGTTTTTTTTAATGATGGATGAGAATGAGAAGCTTAACAGTGTCATATAGGCATAAACAAATAGATTTGTCAGTTTAAACACATTTTCGCTTCCTGGTTGAGAGTTGGCTTCAGTTGTGCGTGTGTGACCAACGAATAGCCGACAGTGTCGACAGTTCTGCAGACACTGTAAATTCATGTGTCTGATATCACAAAGTGGCAAGAAACTATAATCTTATGCGGTGTTGTTGGACTATGGAGCGCCTGACAGCAAATGGATTGAAAGTGGATCCGGACAAGGTTCAAGCCATTGATCAAATGCCAATACTTGCTGATGTGAAAGCTGTCCAGAGACAGTTGGGTATGGTAAATCACTTAGCTAAGTTTTGCCCATACCTTTCAGACCAGTGTGAAGTGTTAAGACAGTTGACACACAAAGACACCGACTGGGACTAGACAGAGCAGCAGGAAGATGCTTTTGTGAAACTAAAGGTGTATTGCAGCTGCTCCTGTCCTGAAGTACTACTGCCAGGAGATGGCAAAAACACTACAAACAGTGATCCAAATGATGAGGCAGGGATGGCCATCGGACAAAAGGGCCTTACCACTGGAAATTAAACCCTGCTTCCCATTCCAGGAGGAACTAAGTTACCAGGATGGCGTTTTGTTTCAAGGTGAACGTCACGGTCATTCCAACATCGCTGCAAAAAGACATCACCCCGCCGCCTGCACTCCTCTCATATTGGTGCAGAAGGACGTCGTCGGAGAGCTAGATAATGTGTGCTGGATTGGTATGAACAAAATGAATGAATGAAAGTAGACATTGACCTATTTCAGTTTCATAACAAGAACTACTAACAGTTGACTATTATTCCAACTTTTGGGAATTAGACTTTGTGGCAGACACAAAATCTACTACAGTAATAAAGAAGCTGAAAGCGCATTTTGCACGATATGGCATTCCAAACAGTCTCGGACAGGGGACCGGGGAATGTAGTCATTAAAAGAAAAAAAAATGTTTCATTTGCATTGAGTTGGATATAAGCATTTCTGTTTGGACAAATTAATTTAATTGCATCTAATTAACAGGTATTGCTGTAAAAGAAAAAAATGAGCTTTCCAGAAAAGAGAGAGACTATAACAAATATATAATATTGTAATGGAATATTGTAATGTGACCCAGAGAAGAGACGCCACTAGGGGGCGACCAAGGGTTATTGTAAGCAGTTGATCCTTTGATCTCTCTTTGATCTCTAGTATGTAAATATAGGCAGTGTCACAAAGATTTTCATAAGCTGTTGGTTCATAAGTTGATTGGAGTTCAGAGATATTTTATCCTCTTGACGAAAAACGATGAGTTTGAATACCGACAAAGAAATGCAACAAATCCCCACAATGAAAAACGTGAGTAGAAAATTCCCGGCGAACATGCAAACGCCACTCCACACTTTGATTTGCATTCTCTCTCTGCGTGGTCGTGGGTTTCCTCTGACTACTTCAGCTTGTGCCTACCAAAGAAAAAATGCACGATAGGTGAATTGGTGACTCTAAATGAATATTGAATATATTATATGTATTTATTTTACAAATTGATTATTAATTAAAACTGTAGGTGGATGTTGAAGGATAAACCTCGCTGTGCGCCCAACGGCTGCCGCAGCACGCTTCAGGCCGCAAGATCGTTTTAAATTCACATTAAATTATCAGATTACAGACAATAATCTCTATAATGCGCAGTTGTACATTTCTATCAAAGCTTCATGCTGAAGTGAAGTATTTGAACTTGATAGTCACTTTTCATGTCATATAGTGAAATAGTGAGAATACTATCCATCCATCCATATATGTAGCATGTAATATTAAATCAGTTACTAAAGTCAGACAATCTAGAGATGTTTGCATGGAAGACCTGATCTCTGATGAACATATTCCCTGTTACATATTAAATGTTACACAAATCTGTCATTAACAGAAACGTGCACGAGCCCGCAAGGACCCTGAAAACAGTGATAAACCGCAACAAGGAGTAAAAAGAAAGGCACAGGTTAGTGGATCCAAACATTACTGCAAGCAACTCATTCATTTATCAAGAGTCTCTAGTCTAGATAATTCCTAAAGTTAAATGCTAACTTCAACGTGGACGACGGTCTGAGGTCGCCTCGTGTCTGGATGACCTTCTCCAGAAGCTGGATTTAAATGAGGCCCCAGCACCCTAATAGCACTGATACTTAACATGAGTCTGCTCTTTGTGTTTTTGCAGTGTGATTCACCCCCCCACCTCAGAGACCACACTTATTCCAAGAGAATGAGAATCCCTTTGAATCAAGAAGATGGCACAAAGCAACAGGAAGTACAAAGAAAAGCACAGGTTAGAGACTTGGATCCAAACCTTACAGGAAGAGTCACTCATCTGTTGATATTCAGTCAAGTTAACTTTGACTGAATATTTATAGTAGTTGAATGAATATTGTTATTTTAAGATTTCAAGTTATTTTATTCTGATTTCTCAACATAAGGAGATGATCAACCTAGTAAACATAAGAAAACATGCTTATTTTCCTTTTCTGTTCATCAGAGATCAGGTCTGCCATTGGCTGCATCTCTAGATGTCTGACTTTATGAGCAGATTTCATCTGTGACTGTCTGACGAAATGTCTGACTGTAAAAATCCACCATTAACAGGTGAAACGTGGACGAGGGGCCAACGACCCTGAGAGCCGTGAAGAACCTCCCATGAAGAGGAAACGGGCCTCCGATCCCAATCCGGTAGAGGAGATGCCCTCATGTTCGGCAGTCCCAGGGGATGACTTGCCAGCGGTCGTATCCAAGAGCACCAGGGCTAATGGTCCCAAGAGGAAGAGGAGGCGTAGGAGGCTCTTCACTCCTCGCCCGCAAAGAGAGAGGTTCCCCATCTCACCAGATAAATTGCCAGTCGTACGCCAAAATCTGACACCACCTGATAAGCAGCCGACATTTACCACCGGCTCTGAGGAACCCCTGACGATGTTCGGTCATTCAGTGGAAGCTTATCAGGCAATCTATCATGAGGTGGTCGATAAAATGCTGAGGTAAGTGTTCAGTCAAAAATTACAATTCTGTCAGTCGGATATGACTTCAATTATTATTATTATTATTATTATTATTATTATTATTATTAATTTGTTTTTCTTTCTGCTCCCCCTAAAGAACCAAGACCGGCAAGCCCCGTGATTACAATTTGAAGCTGGGCTTGCAAATTAAGAAAAAACTCTGGAAACGGCTGGGTCGCCCGCGGCTGAGCTCCGTCACTGGAGCAGATGGGCTGGAGCAAGTGGAGGAGACGTCTTACGGGGCTGCAGATTCTCCTCCCAGATATCACGTGGACCTGTCGTGGAAGCTTTGATCTGCCAGGTCAACCAACAGTTCATTATCCCTGGAAAATGGAGGATTTACTGCTGGAAGCAACTTTATTATTTATTATTGTTACTGTGATGTGATTTCCGACAAGTTCCATTAGGTGGCGGTGTTGCCTAATGTGGTGTTTAATGAATGCGCGTATTGATTTTCGGGCTGTTGTAAAATATGTGGCCATGACGTTTTACCGCCAGTGTTCAACTGCTTTAAAGAGTTCATGACATGGTGCTTTATGGTGTTTTGTACATATTTATAAATTATGTAATAACATTTTAATTATATAATAAAAAGGCGGAATTAATTATTGTGAGTTTCTGTTAAGTTCCATTTTTTCATTACAGTAACTGCAGCAGCGAAAGGCAGTCGGTGTGTGTGGTGACACGCGGGGATTTAGAAACAGGAAAAACATAATCAAACATAATCAATGCATATTTAAGCGGTCTGGTATAGACTGCTTAAACTGAATTGCCCCTTGGGATAAATAAAGTTGTCTGAACTAAACTATTTATTCTAGATTACAACAGTTTCAGAATATCTCCCCAGCTGTAATCACGTGTAAAATATATCTCATTTGTATGCACTGTAGTTCTATGGCGTGTGAGACCAGACATGATTTTGAAGACAGTCGCCATGGCGTCTGACATAATCTGATTTGTAAATGTAGAAATAATAATACATATTCTGAAATTGTTTCTTTATTCCACTGCTGGGATGAAGGTTGACAAGCACAGACATAATCCACTTCATCATCCTCATCACTGTCTCTACTATAAACATGATCACTACCGCTTCTATGGATAATGATTCGTAGAATAACGTTACAGGTACCGCTGTAATATGGAAGTGGTTTGGTATCGATAGCGCAGATGTGGAGCGACAGACAATAATGTAAAGTTCGCAAAGCAACGTTGACGGCAGAAGGTGGGAACAAGACAAACTTGTTCTCAAGCGCAAACACAGTCGAGTACGACGACACTTATACCCAGTGAAAAATACTAAAACAAGTTTGAAAGTCATGTTGAGTTGAAGTTTACGCCGTTAGTTCAGACAGTATTTTGCTGCATCGCTGCATTGTAATTTGCAGTTGCAACTAAACTGTGTACTTGAATTCTGAGACCTTTGCGCTGCCCTAGTTTGGTAAACACTAAATGCACTTGCTGCATTGTAATTTGTTACCAATAAATCAACAAATGGGTCATTCCTGGCTATTCAGTGTGCTAACCTTTGTGAAAAAAAATAATGATTTTTTTGGTGTGTTTTTAACATTGTATCAGTTAAACGACATATTGAACCTTCAGATACTTGTATTGGTAGAGCTCAAGCACTTAAATAACAATTTGTATTGAGAAATGAACTGTGAAAGTTTATAAACCTAACCGGGTGGAATTCTTTTAACTAAATTAGCCATTGCTCTATGAAAGAGCAAACTTATCTATCTGTCTCTCCAGACTTAAACAGTACTTTAGTCTATAGATCAAACATGTTTTGGAATTTTTTTCAAATGTTGTTTACTTTCTTCATAATTTAGACTAACAGGGTGGACATTTAAGAGTAGGACATACAGATTAACACCATAAAACTGGCAAAAGAAAAGGCAACCGATTGTTGATGCTCGCCCCACTTTGCTCCTTGTATTTCCCTCCTAAAGAGAGATTACACTTCCTGAATGTTAGTTTATGGGAATTGTCGTTTTCTTTCGTTCAGAAGGCCAAAAACCACGAACTAACAGGGTGGAATGCAATTTCAGGAACACTCAATAAATTCAATAAAAATAATAAATAACATTAATATATCCATTTATATATATTTATAATTAAAGAGCTTTTAACTTGGACTACACAATAATAAAGACATATTTGTACTTATTTATAATTATATTGCAAATATTTCTCATTGAAACTGTAAATTTGCTTTGGGGACATCATAAAATGGCATGTATGTCCCTAAAAAGGTCATTAAAATTTAATTTTAAAAATGAATTAAGTTATGCATTATTTTGTGTTAATGTTATAAAGAAGACCTCAATCTATAATAAAAACCTTTCATTATAAACATGTGATTTATTTTAAGTAAGATATTAAGAGTTATTGCCTGGGGACGGAAAAGTCACCAATAGCCAGGAACGACCCAAATGTGCTTTACAGTTTGAGACAAGTGTATTTAATTATATGGGTTAAGGTTTGTAGCTTTTGACACAAGACTCCGCCCAATTTAATTATATCGTCATATCGTGATACATCCCAAAAATATCGTGAAAAATGCTGAGGTTCATATCGCCCAACCCTAGTAAAAAGAAGATCGGTTACGTTTTAAGGCGTGTGCGTCAGTGGCGTGCCAGCGCGCTCCGCTGCGCGCGCAAGGTGCCCCCCCCCCCCCCCCCCCTGCCGGAGTCAGTCAGTCAGTCGGCGGTTGTTCCAGAAAGGGAGGGAGATCCAGCCAGACTTCCACGCTGACATCCGGGAGCCTCGGGAGAAGCAGGCTCGGCTGCAGCAGCAGGAAGACGCGCATCTCGGGTGTGAGCTGCGCTGCGCGTCACCGGCACCTCGGAACACGGAGTTTGCTTTCTTCCGCAACAAGGTAAGTTGGTTCAACGTGCTTCCAGCGGGGGGGGGGGGTTCCTGCCTCCCACCTCCTGCTGCACTTTAAAGTTGTCATTATTTTTTATATCAGGTTTTGCGTGACGTCAATCTTTCATTTGCCACAGTTTTGTTCAAATGCGCAATGTGGTGAACGTCCCGGCTTCGTTTACGCGCCAGTGCGTCTGGCCGCAGAGCGGATGTGACAGCTGTCAGCTAATCAAGGCCAGTCATTTCCTGCAGGTCCGCGTCTCCGACCTGGTTGCACCGGTTCCCCGTCACCGTGCCGGCCTTTGTTTGCTTTCCTGGAGATGAAGCTGCTCTCGGGGATGATGTGACCGCTGGCACCAGTGGAGGCGGGGATGTGTGGATCTCATCACAGTCGTCCCAGCTGCTCGGCAGGGCCCTGTCCCCCCCCCCCCCCCCCCCCCCCTGCGTGGTTCCGCTGGAACCCAGAGCGGGTTCCCATACGGCTGCTTCCCCCGTGTGCACGAAGAGGACGCGAGAAGAATTAGGAAACCAGCACAGAACGAATCCATAGAAGTTATTTATCAAAGGAAAGAAGCAGCTGCTGCTTCAGGAACGACTTTGCAGATGAGATGAGCGTCTTCGTTTGGCCCGGAGACATCCCGAGCTGCTCCGTAAACACGAAGGACACATTTCAGGTTTAGGAAAGCTCAGTAAGAAAGTATCACTTCAGGTTCAGGGATCCGCCGGTTGTGCTGGAGCCAAGGCGTCATGTGATGCAGGGTTTAACCGTTCTGAGCGATTTAGAATGAGCAGTTCTCCCCTAGCTCCATTTTCAACAATGACAGGCACACACCGGTATAGACGATGAAGAACATCGTAATAACAGCGTTATTACCGTAGGATTAGCGACTGTGAACAATCGGCCAGGCTTCTCTCATTTCCAAGTAATGGACTTCCTCCCCGTTCCTCTTCCTCCTTCTCCATAGCCCTTGCTTGTAGGTAGATGCATATCTGTGTCCAGCTCTGGGCACCTCCATCCGGCCGGTTAAAAGCCCCCAGGGGGCGCTTTGACCACTAATGGGTCTCGGTCGCCAAGGAGACGAGCGTCAGCAGAGGGAGGCAGGGCCGATGGATCGGCTGTGTTTGTCAGGAGGGGCATGGACGGCCCTCTGCTCTGTGGCTGCTATACTGCCTTTCCTCCCCCCCCCCCCCCCCCCCAACAGTGTTTGACAGTGTTCAACAGTGTTAAACGGTTACAAAGCAGATGACTGAGGCTACGCTGTTTTGTCACATCGATTTTACACCTTTTTATTGGACGCAGGTGGTTTTCACCGACACCTGGTCAGGTATTGATTGAGTAGCAGATCAGTAAATGCTTTTATTTTTTACCTACTTTAATCTGGTGCTGAACTGTTGTTTGAACGGAAGAAAATTGGAGCTGAGGTTTGTGTGAAAGACGTATGCTTCAGGAGAGTATTTATTTATAGAGGTCGGTGTCTTTGGTTTATTGCCTTTATAATTTCCTGCGGCCTGGTAGCAATGGTGCAAAATGAATGAGGAAGTCATTGATCGGTTATCCATCATAGGAACTGAACTGTTAGTCTGTAACGGGTGATTCATTTTTTGGGGGAAAAGCTTTTCTATTATTCACATCCATGTTTTGCTTTGTGCACCGATACATTCAAAAAACCAATTGGCCACCAGGGGTGATATTCTTTTTTTGGGGCTGTGTGCCCCATCCAGACACGCCGGTGCCTCCTTCTGCCACCCTGCAGGTCTGGACAAAGGCAAAGCAGGAACAGTAGAGGTGCGCCTGGTTTCACCTCTCTGAAAGCAACAGAACCAAACCGCACATCTGTGTGAGCTGGGGAGTCAGAATTGGGGGTGTTACGTTTAATTTATATTGTAGGTTTTATAAGTTTCATATTCTACATTTAGATTTTGTCTAAGCTGCCCTCACGCTACCTCTGGCATGGACTGACAGCCACCTCTTAGGTCAGTGCGTCTCAATTATTTTTTTATGTTATTCCCCCCAGAAAAAAAAAACATTTCCCGCCCCCCCCTCCCCAACTATAAATAATATGTCAATGAAATTGTTCAGCGTACCTCTGCATAACATTGTATCTTTATTAACAACAAAGGAAAAAAAGACAGAAATATAGATCAACTTACGACAAAGAATAACTTTATTAACATTGTTTTTAATTTGCCTGAAATTAAAATAAATAAATACATTAAATCCTTATTTAAACTACAAAACTGCCAACTGAACCATTTGATACTGAAAAATAAGATAAAACAAAAACCTTAGAAATTAAAACTGATCAGCAACATTAACTCAAGAGCACAATATAAATATATTTTAACTTGCTCGTCTCCCACCGTCGTCACCGTGAAGCTAAGCTTCTTAGCTTCCGGGTGTCTCGCTCCCTCCGTCTCTCTCTGCCTCTCTTTTCATCACTGTTAAATATTTTTCCATGCTAATGTGAAGTGGAGGAAAATGTACAAACTTTACACTTTCCTTATTATATTCTGCTAACAAAGAGTCAACAGAGCAGACAGAGAAACTGAGAACGGAAGGGCAGGGCTGCCATTTTGAACTCATTGAGTCAACTCGGCTTTAAGGCGAGTGCCTCAGTTTTCCCGATATTCCAAGCCCCACAGAATAGTGTTTACTATGACCATGCAAACACCAAACATACCAAATCTCTTCTTTCATCAGGAAAAGAAAGTGTGTTCCTACCATCTTCCGTTCCGGGGTTATTGGCCGTTGAAGAGAGGCAGATTTCAATGTCAGGGTTGGCAGTGAATGTTTGCATTATAAAACATCTTTAGACGTGAATGGCACTCAAATAGTTAATGCTAAAACAGTAATGTTGCAAGATGCTTCAAATGCGACTCAGAACTGATCTCAGTTCAGTCTGTCTCATGATTATTCAGCGTCTGGATCCGGATCAGACTCTGTAGACTTTAGTCCTGATGTTAGAAGCAAATATCTTGTATAACTGTTCTGTCCTGCAGCGGCAAAGAATCCTCGAAGCTTCTGGATGAGGATGAGGATCCGGATCAAACATATTCATTATCCCGTCATGCATTTCTGAGTTGTTATGCTACCAGATGCAAAACCAAACCAAGGCGAGCAAAAACGTAACCTCCTTCCTGGGCGGAGTCAAAAATATGTTCAAATAAAAAATAACCTCCCGGTACTTACTCAGGTGATGTTTTTCTTAAAATAGACGGATCCAACCTGATTGTGAGCCTGCTGCCATCATCGACTAGTGACAAATGTGACTTCATTTACAGGACAGAACAAAAGAATGGGCAAAAATAATACAGACTAAATGCAAGAAACACAAGTTTACAATCCCAAACTGCTTGAGATTAGTGAGTAATCGTGCGTTAAGTGACACCTAAGTAGAGGTTGTTATAAATACATTCATACACATCTGTTACAAGTAAAAGGCAAAACTACAGCGCTTTGCAGTAAAGATGGACCAAGGTTCTTGTCTTCTTCATATGCTTTTTTTAACTTTGTCCATTTTCCCTGCATAGCGCTGTAGTTTTGCCTTTTATTATTTGTTGTGGTTCCCATTTCATGTTGCACGATTGTGAATCCGTCACTGACGATGGTGAATAAACTGATTCTGATCTACATCGATTTTATATTCCTCTGATTTCTTTCTACATGTTTTGGTCATTTGTGACGACGTGTAACATTCACACACACAGAACGGTCGCCATCTTTCATTTATTTGCCTCTAGTCGCAAGGCATTCTGGGATTTAGCCACTGCCCTATCCCTCCGTTCTAGTCGGATGGTCGGCTGGGGGGGAGGGGGCACTACCCCTCCAACGCCTGAAGAAACGGAACCCATTACCCTACATGGTAATGCAGGACTTAGCGGTAGGGCTTAGAGGGGAACTGGGATTTGACCCAAGTCTTTGTCCAGTCGGCCGGCGTGCCGACTGACACCTGAGGGCGGAGACAAAGCAAAGCCAAGAGGACAATAATGAAAGTGATCCTACATTGCGTCCCTGAGCGTGGGTCTTCATGGTACCGAACGCTGCAGAGCTTCTTCATACCTGACGCCAGTTTCTCGTCCATCATCTTCAGATGGCGTCCAGCGACTCGCGGCTGCAGCAGCAGCCCTCCCAGAAGGATGCGGCGGACCAGAACTTCGACTACATGTTCAAGCTGCTGATCATTGGCAACAGCAGCGTGGGGAAAACCTCCTTCCTGTTCCGCTACGCCGACGACTCCTTCAGCTCAGCCTTCGTCAGCACCGTGGGCATCGACTTCAAAGTCAAGACCGTCTTCCGCAATGACAAGCGGATCAAGTTGCAGATCTGGGTGAGTTTGTTGAGTATATGCAACACAACACAACATTCCATGGGCATGGGAGGAGGGTTTGTCGTGGCATCGGAGTCTCGCCAGGATTCTGTGAAAGACCAGGTCCGTCTGGAATTGTCGGTTTGGCCCTTGTGCAAGCGTAAAAAGCGTGACGTCCTCGTGGTTTCGTAAACATTCTCACCCCCCCCCTGCCTTTATCTGATGAGTTCAGGCGGGTGTTTACTCAACGCATAAAGCAGATGGATCAGCTGCAGATAAAGAGTTGGCCTGTTGGCATTGCTGGAGGTCAGCGCAATTGACCTCAGAACAGGAGCTGCTCTGTGTTTCATTACATCTGGAATAACTGCAGCTCGTGTCTGTCTCCAATGATGATGGTGATGATGATGATGATGAGTTTTCCTCTTTGCTGAATCAGTTTTTATTTTTGTTTGGCACATACTGTCATGATTTCTGAGAGAGCCATGAAACGCTTCATGGGTTCCATTTGTGGCTTTTCTGAGCGACCCTGCAGCATATTAAAAACGGTCCCTCGGATTCCTGAGTCTGGTGGATGCCGAGTCGACCCCGGCCTCTTTCAGGTACACCAGTCGGCTTCTTCCTGAAAACAGTCATTCACTCGAGTCTTGTCAGGACTTCAAAACGCTTTACGACGATTTGGAAGAATTTGATCTTGAGATGAATCATGGGGGGGGGGGGGGCAAAAAGAAGACCACTCTTTATTGGACAGCTGCTCCCTCTCCTATTTGTTCTCCATATATTATTAATGGACACTATAAATATATATTTGTATTACAAACTGTTCAAACAGGTGAGTCATTTGAACCAACAATTTGTGAGCCACTGATACACAAACTGTGAGCGTGATGAATCAGCAGCCTCCACCAAAACAAACGCTGCCCAAATGTGTGTCTGTCAAATGATACAGCAGCAACTGTGGAGTACGTGTTGTGTGTGTTGTGTGTGTGTGTGGGGGGGGGGGATTAGTTTCAGCCAGTGGACATTGTGTGTTCCTGGTCACGACTGACAGAGCTGCTGAATGACGACGCGGCCTTATAATCCCTTGGCTCAAGGAGCAGGAACAAGCTCCTGATCAGCATCCGACGGTGTCGGATTGAAGCGCTACTGTACTGGTGTGTACTTAGAGGGTGTGGGGCCGGCAGGCATGTTTCCATGCAGGCCCTCCTTCACAGTTGTGTTAATAATCAACTCTGCGACTGTCGGAGCGATCGGGGCTCCTGCTGAACGCCGTCTGCAGGAGATCCACCAGCTGATCCCACTCCGGCAGCTGCTCGCCTCCCCGGCGTGCCATGGAAACAGGCTGATAGCACGTCATCCATGTGCACACACATTATCTGCATTCCCTCTTCTGTCATGGAAATTAGATTTTGTCTTTGAACACACGCACACACACGCACACACACACACATACACCTTTTGTACACTCAGATTAAGCACTTCTAAACTTAGGGTGTGTTTTGCCCGGGGGAGGATGTCCTTCATAGAAACACGGGTGTCACATGTTCAGAGATCAGGGTCCGTGTGACATCTGAGCCTGAATTAAATCCCGCCCATCATCAGACACACACACGCACGGCAGGCAAGCGGCCTTGTTTACTGGCTGGCGTTTGCTATGGCGACCCTGGAGACTGGCAATTCAGTTAGCGCCGCCATGATGCTGATATTTGCTGATCCCTGCATTGAGATAAAGATGGACCTGGAATACTTGCCACTTTATTGAAGCCAAATAGCCTGTGACGGAAAGCAGGCTGTGACTGTGGCATCGGAGGCGGAGCCAGTGAGCGATGGGTTCTCCTCTGCTGCCTCCCAATGAAGGAGTGGCGCAGCAGGCGGCTCTTTGTCTCCCGTTTTGTAAAATGAGAAGCATCATTGGGTCCGACCACCCGGAGCAGTCCTCGCTGCAAAGGAACATTCATAACCATCAATGGCCTCAGGTTACCTGGACAACCTAGGCTGCTGCTCCTCCTCCTCTTCCTCCTCCCTGGGAGGAAAACATTGCATGAACAGAAACAAGCACAGAGTCCTCTGATGCTAATGATGGACTCTGGCAGAGCGCTAAGTAGCTCACTCTACCTGTTTTTAGGCCTTTGGCTAGGGAAAGTGGTCTGCTGGGTAACGCAGTGTCTCGTGTTTAAAGCATGTTTTAAACATGGCGGTTCATCTCCCTCAGGTCCTCGGTCTCCAGTATGAAGGCATTTCCCATTTTTGCGGAGCAAATGACGTTTTGATAGCATCATCAAGCCATGAGGTTTGGAGGGAGAGAAACGAAGGACGGGTCTTACCTCGGTTTTCGGTTTCCCAGCACACCAACCCACAAAGTTTTACTTTACCCACACACAACTTTAATTTGAAAACTAAATAGATTGTTGGAATCATCAGCGTTTAATGCAATCAGTGTCACTTTGAGAGAAAAGTAATTTAATGAAACCGTTGTTACTGCAAGTTACTATTCAAACAATGGATGCAACCCAACCAGGGTTCATCTACAGTTTCCATGCGTTTTCGCCCTTTCTTAACCAACCAAATTAAAACAAGAATCATTTAAAAGAAATGGCTGCACTTCCCTCCACGCCACGGGGTAGATGGCACCGCCCCCCCTGTGGCTGCAGGTCATACACGATCAGAGGAGACTGGAGGGTTTCTTGTCTGTGTCATGAATGCATGGAACATATTGTCTTCTTTGTGTAAATGCAGGACACAGCAGGGCAGGAGCGTTATCGCACCATCACCACGGCCTACTACAGAGGCGCCATGGGCTTCCTGCTCATGTATGACATCACTAATCAGGACTCTTTCAACGCAGTTCAGGATTGGTGAGTTCTAAACCGGTCGACAGACACCAAGACTGGATTCATTTGCAATGAACCGAGACGCTCCGAAGACGCAGCAGCGCCGCTGTGCACTTCATTATGCGGCTTTGTGTTTGGCCTGCTCTGTCTGCATGTACAGGCCACGCCCTTTCCTTTAAGTCCCTCCATGCTGCGACGCTTTACGTCTCTCCTACAGGGCGACACAGATCAAGACCTACTCGTGGGACAATGCTCAGGTGATCCTGCTCGGTAATAAGTGCGACTTGGAGGACGACAGACTGGTACCCACAGAGGAAGGCCAGCGGCTGGCAGAGGAGCTAGGTAGAGCCAGATTCACCCACACAGTGTTCCTCCTGCAGGGGGTCCCCACTCAGCAACAGCTACGTTCCAAAGACCGTCGCTAAACGAAACCCCGTTAACCGAAAACTTGGCAGACATTTAGTTTGGTTAAATTGTTTTTATATTTTCATACATTTATGCTGTACATGTGATACATATTGATCCTGGTATATATATATATATATATACATACAGTATACTGCATGTATATACTAGGGGTGTACCGGTACGCTCAAATGTCGGTTCGGTTCGGTTAATTTTCGGCAGAAAACAATAACATAAAATGCTTTCAATGAAAAACAATAAAAATGAAAACAATAGAATTTATATAAATAAATAAAAGCGACCCATTTGGGTGATATTTCAAATAAATTAGACTGAGCTTTTAAAACTATTCTATTGTCATGAATTAAAAAATCCTAATAAATGAACAAGTTAAAACTGTAAACTTTGAACACTTAGCAGCAAAAGCCTGAATATGACAAATGTAACTATTCAAGCTTGAAGTTTTTGGTGAGAAAACATTAACTTCTACACATTTTCTGTCGACACACAACTTTGGATTTCTCCACTTTCATCCGTAACTTTAACAGGGAAGCCAAATAGAAGCTTGTAGTGAGGTGGGCGGTCCTAAATACTGATACTGCTACTCACTCACAACTCCGCAGACAGAACATTCTGCTCGTCGTAGCAGCGATTCCTAAACGCACACTTTTACATTTCAGAAAGCCCATCGTAACTCCGAGGCGTCATTAAGTGAGGACCAGCTGTAGACGTATTTAATGCACCCGTGTGTGATGCCTGCTCCCCTAACACTCCAGCGCCCCCCACCCCCCCGTCCCCCCCAGGTTTCCAGTTCTTTGAGGCCAGCGCTAAAGACAACATCAACGTGAAGCAGGTGTTTGAGCGACTCGTGGACGTCATCTGCGAGAAGATGAATGAAACCATGGACGGAGACATGAACCTCATATCCAACCACCGGGGCCAAGGCCTTAAAGACTCGCCTTCAGAGAAACAGGGGGGCTGTTCTTGTTAAACCGTCTGCCTCCAGAACCTCTCTCTCACACACACACACACTGTCGTGCATAAAGACCGACTCCTTCTCTGTGCCTCTTCTTCTGTCCAGCCAGCTGAGCTAAATCTCCATCAGCGCTGTCTCTCCTCTCTCTAAATGACTGTTTATTGCAGCATCACTTGTGTGGTGTGTGTGTGTGTGTGTGCGTGCGTGCGTGCGTGCGCACGTTGAAAGGGAAGAACACTGATCTAACAAGTCTTTGCTAACTGCTGTCGGCACAGTTAATAAATCAATGAGCTGGTGCAGAGCCTGAGAGGCTCACTGTCTCTCCCGTTACTGTAATACGTCCTCAGTTAGGGCTTTAAAATGAGGCTCTATCATTCATCACTGGTTAACCCTTTATTGCCAAACGAATCATATTTGATACACATGGCCTTTCAGGATTTTGAGAAACCTACTTCAGAGGTTTGATTCCCCCCCCCCCAGCCTTTTATTCCAGTCAACCTCTTCTGAATGGTAAAGCTGAAATTAGAAGCATGTTTAACAACATTTTTATTTATTTTTACTCCACTCCAGTGCCATCCGACATACAACCATCCGTTAATAGCAACCATGACCTCTGCACCTATGATGTCATGCCAAAGCCCGGCCTGCTGGCTGCTGATGGAATTACAGAGAGCTTTAACGCATCGGTTCAACATGAATTTACTTCTATCACTACGTTTCTATTCCAGTTTTGTAAAACACTCTGCAGGTTGGCACTGATTCCACCGTTTCAGAGCACGTTTGAGATGGTTTCACTAAAGTAGATTAAAGTGATGTCTGCTGCTTGAATACATGTTAAATGTGCGGCACTTCTTACTTGGCTGAGCCGAACCGTCTGGTATTCAATCTGGTGCTTTCTGTCTGCCACTCTTTTATACAGAGAAGTCTGTCGTATCCACAGCTGCTGCTTGACACGTACGCTTTCCTGTCTGTTAATGCTCGATTTGTCTGTACGTCTCGTAATCCTGATTAGTAGCTTTATAAAAGAGGGATGATTGGGCCATTTGAACCCTTTATTTTAGGCTCTGAATCTGTCGGAGGAATTTGAATAAATTGAATGTGTTGAAATGTGGATATGAAAATAAAGATTATATTCATGACAAAAGGCAGAGTTCCTTCACTTCCTGTTTGAAATCATTCACAAGGTGGTGCAGCGCCACTGGGTCGTGAATCTGGTGGCAGCAGCGTTTAAAGAGGAATTTATGACCTTACCAAAGCCGGGGCTTTTTTCTTCCACATTTTATCTGACGAAGCAGAGAAACCACATTGCCTTCGTCCTCTGCAACAACACAGATTTCTTCATCCTCCTCTTCCTGCCACTTCTCGCCTACATTGCCCAAGCAAGGCCTCTAAACTAGGGAGGGCCAAAACTGCCACAATTAAAAATAAATATAAATTGGGGGGGGAAATGGAATATATATATATATATATATATATACATAAATAAATAAATAAAAAATAGTTAATATAAATATAAAACAAGATAAAAAAATGAAGAACATATGTGGAAATAAATCCGAATATATATATATATATATATATATATAATTAAATATCAATAAATAAAAGCTATCTGTTCTTATATTAATTCTTTTCATGCTGCAGACTACAAATGCAGCAACAATGTTTGTTCAAATGAAGGGGCGGGTCTTAAGTGTGTCTTGGTTGGACTGTTCGCCTATTGGTTGATCAACAACAACAACAACAAGTTAATCTCCACGGTTTGCATGTTGCCCACCCTCACCAGAATTTGCGACTTGAATATTTAGTTCACAAAAGTCCCTGTAAATTCAGGCACTCAGTAAACTATCAGCAATATCCGATAATGAACGGAGATCCCTTGAGATTGTATTTAATATTTATAAATAAATATTGATTTTTAATTACATTTATATATTTATTTTCACATTTTTTTCCATATTTTTTAAATCTTGTGTTATATTTTTGTATTTATATACATAAAGCTTTTTATTTATTTATGTATGTATATATTAATAATTGTTTTCCCCATTTATATTTCTTTTTAATTGTGGAAGTTTTGGTCCTCCATACTAATTACTGTCTATGTAAGCTTAAGTTAAGCTCGGGTTCATTTTTACTAAACTAGCTGAAGTGGAGCTGGATGTCATCGTATGAGCGAAACACAGCTTTTCATTGCATCAGTCCCGGCTTCCCTCTCATCCCCTTATATGAAGTAAAGCTCTTGATTGCATTTCAACTGACGGGGATAGGCCGCTACGCCCCCCCCCAGGCTTATCATGGGTGAAGAAACAAGAGCTTCTGCAGCACTGATGAGTGGAGTAAGTAGATAAGAACCCATAAGGGTCTGCTTCTTAGGTGTGTGTGGACTCCGTTAGTTTGGCGCATGCAGGGATTAGAGTGGCCTGAGGGGAGCGAGCTGCACCTCATCTCCTACCCAGAGAGGAGATAGCTTCAGCTCTTGGCTGTCCCCACGTGACAGGTGTTCAGGATTTAAAGGTCCCATATTATACTCTTTTTCCACAAGTTAACGCAGTTCCAAAACACTTATATGAAATATCTGTGCCAGTCTTTGGTCAAAGTAGCAAAGAGATGCTGCAGGACAGCGTTACTCTTCTCTGTCTCAAACAGATCTGTCAGAAAAGCCTCTGAAAACGAAACTAAGTTCATTGCATACACGCAATCATTGCGCATGCATGTGCACGCACATCTTTTGCACGTTCTAACAATGTGACGTCACAGTACGAGAGATTTCTCCCAGGAGCATTTCTGTACTTGATTACAGAACTCAGGATTGACTGGATGGTTTATTTTGCTGTTTTTGGGTTGATAAGGACCCAAACTCACCAAAATAGTGTAGAAACGTGGGAAAAGTGAGTTTTTCATCATATTGGACCTTTAAAATATAAACTGTATTCTTCATCTATTCCATCCATCCGCTTTGACGCACACAATAAACCGCAGCAGTAAGTCGTAAAAGATCGACGAGCGCTTGATTCCCGTCCATCAGTGTGTTTTCTACGGGTGCCCTTTTCTCCCTCACAAACTTGGGAGAAAGTAAACAGCTCGGCTCTACAACCCCTTATCAGTCAGAAGCAGGCGCGTAACCGCGTTGCGCTATCCATGGCATCTAAATAAAAAAAACACACGCAAGTCTCCCCCGATCAGCGCAGCAGCAGGTTGTTCTCCAGTTATGCCCGCAGACAACAGAAGGCGAACGTCTTTCTGTTCACGGAGAGGACAAAAGGATGACCTGTTATAACCTGAGCCGGCTGTTGGCACTTTCCGTCATATTCGGCGCGATGGCGGCGGCTTTCATCGTCCAGGGCGCGCGAGACTTCAAAGAAAAGGGTAAGAGAGCGACACTTAACTTTAGTCAGCAAATCAGAATAAAGTTTGGAGGAAATATCGGTCAACAATTCTTTTTCCAAATGTTGTTTATTATTTATATTTAATTTAAGCACAATCCAAAAGCTCCTCAAAGTTTTTTCTTTTTGGTCCTTTAACCTCACCCTCTCAGTGTCTCTGATGCTGAAACAAGAGCCAGAAAACCCCAAGTGTTTTGCTGAAGACAAGAAAGACTTCATGTGCTTCTGGGAGGAAGATGAGGAGAAGGCCGGCCCCGTGGATCGCTACTCCTTCACATACACTTATCAGTGAGTCACGATCAGCTCGAGTCACGGAAAGTCAATATAAAGTTGCTTAAAGCTGGAATTTAATATTCCTATTTTTTTATCTTGCAAAAAATAGGATAGAAATTCAGTTTCAGCTTTGGTCCACAACAAGAATCTGTATTCCACAAAAAAACAATCCCCTCTCTGAATCATTACTGTTTCCGTCTTTCTGTCCAGATATGGAAACAGCAGCAGATGCCCTCTGAGCGTCCTCCCGGCAGCGAAAGGGAAGAGGCTGTTTTCTTGCCACCTGAACCGAACCCAGATGTTTGTTGAAATGGACATAAAAGTTCAACGGGATGGAACGCTGATCCACAATCGCAGTCTTCTCATAGAGCTCGTCTGTAAGTCCACCAAAGTCCACCAAAGAGTACGGCTCGAGGAACTCCTGAATATCCAATGTCTAATTCATACTTGCACTGACAGTTCGATCTTGTATGTGAAAGTGGCAGCGTGTAGAGAGAGAGAACTGTCCGAGCACACATCAGCATTGTTTTGTATTGTTTTGTTTATTTTTGGCAGGGGGGTGTAAAAGAAAAATGAAGCAGCTAAAAAAGATAGATATTTACCTCAGGAATTGTTGGAGAGTCAAAACTAAGCTTAAAGGAGCTAAAAGGAGCGCTATCTTGGGCTTCAGTGTTAGGATTTGTCAGGCTTGTCTTTCCAGCTTTGTTGAGATGTAAAATAAGACTAATACACAAACACACTTGAGCACGCCAACAGGCATGCGACTGGCACCGGGCTAGATCACATGTGAGACCACATGCCCCCCCCCCCCCCCCCCAGCTGTGGCTCTGCTGATTCAAGTTCAGGCTTTGCTGCATCATTGCCCTCCTCCCTTGCCTTGATTTTGCTCTTTCTGATTCACGATGCTGTTGATGCAAAAAAACACCCCCAAAATCTTTAAACATTTTTAAAGCAAGCATGTGGTGTCAGCAGGACCGGCCCTAGCCATTTTGGTGCCCTAGGTGAGATTATGATTTTGCGCCCCCCCCCCCCCCCCCCTCACAATGGCAAACATTATATATATATAAAACATTCATAACAACAGCCACATGACAGACCTTAAAAGTTTAATTATTCTTCAAAACAACTAGCACACGCTATACAATACAAATAATAATTAAATAATAATAATAAAAAAATAAAAAAAATAAACAGAAATAAAACAGGGTTACTGTTCAGATTAAGAGGAAATTAAAAGTCCTGACAGCTTCCACACAAACAATGCAAAACAGATACATAGCAAATAATTTTTCCATGATAGCTTACATTTAAACTTTTATACGTCTGGACTTCCTTGCGGCAAAGGCATTGATGGTATCATCAAATGATACCTGTCTTGAAAGCTCATGATTTATGCTTATTAAAGCAAGTCCATTGAGGCGCTCTTGTGACATCGTGGATCTCAGGTAAGTTTTTATAAGCTTTAGTTTGCAGAAGCTCCTCTCTGCAGCAGCAACTGTCACTGGAATAGTGAGAGCAATTCTCACGGCCAGCCACATGTTAGGATAAATCTCCTTCAGTTTCTTCTCCTGTATGAAACTGAGAAGTTCCAAGGTGGTCATTTTGGGTTTTGGCAAATCTGGGAATGATTGCAACTCCAGTGCCAGTTCCTGTTCATCCAGGTCGGACTGCCCATTCCAGCTCAGGGCACTGCTCAGTCTCTCACACGGCTTTTCCAGCTCTTCCTTGGGCAGCTGGGGGAAGTTGACAAGCACACTGAACTTTTTCTCGACTTCACCCATTGTCTGTGATCTTTCCCTTAGTGACACAATGCAGACATCTACCACCATATTGAAAAAGGAAATCTCCATTTTCCTCAGTGCATCAGTCAGTTCCTCCTCAGGAGCCTCATAGGAGAACTGTCTCTTAGTCTCTTCTGCTTAAGAACAGCTTCAACATTCATCTCCTCACACATTTCTTTGGCAGATGCTTGTGCAGAAGCAAATCCAGTGTCTCTGTAGCTGGTAAGAGAGGCTTCAGTTTTCTTCAGGAGATCAACTGCAACATCCATCTGCATTGTCTCAGACTGCAATAACTTGTTGACATGCTGAATTTCTGTCAGGATGTCATCCCATATCACAGTACAGACAGAGAAACGGTATGATGCAACCTCTTCAGCTAAAGACTGTGCCTCAATTTTTATCACCGGATCTGTGGTGTGGTCTCTCACTTCCAAAAGTGCATCTCTGAATTTTGCAGCCTGGTATCTCACAGCCTGTACACTGTTGATCCGACTTTCCCACCTAGTATCTGACCAGGATTTCAGTGTTGTGTGGACATGTGTTTTTAAGATGGACCATCTCTGAGTGGAGGCAGAAAATAGTGTGAAAAGCTTCTGCAGGTAGCCAAAGTAACCACTGGCATCTGCAGAGCTTTTTGCCCATCAGCTACCACCAGATTTACTGCGTGTGCACTGCGTGGCACAAATAAAGCTCGATTTATTATGCTGTGTTCTTATGGCATGTACGCACATCACTGAACAGACAGAAGTAGAGAATATCTGTAAAGACAGATAAGCCACGGTATAATGGCGTTCTACCATCGTCTGGAGAGGGAAACTATTCCAGCTTCGACGCTGCACACGGAGATGACGCATTCAAAGGCAATCGCCTAGCTCGCCTATGCCTAGATGTCAGGGCACATAAAGTCACTACAGCAATTTCCGAGTTGTTCACTTCAAAATCTTCCAGAACATGCTGCTTATCTGCTTCGCAGTTCTTCTGGACCCTCCAGCTAATGTTACGGTGAGCAGCACAGGCCAGCAAGGCCAGCTGAACGTCAGCTGGGTGCCTCCTTCTCTAAGGTACATGGATGACAGCATGATGTACGAGGTTAGCTACGCCACTGCGGACAGCGACCCGGCACAGGTATGATGGTTAACTGGAATGGTGGCGGTTGGCCAAGCCTCCGGCAGCAGGTTTGATGAATGGTCGGCGAGTTTACAGACCGGCAATGAGCTGAGGACTGTTTGGCAGGTGGAGGTAGTGCGAGCCAGCGCACAGACGATTCTGCGGGGTCTAAAGCCAGGAACAACGTATAAGGTGCGAGTTCGTGTGAAGCTAGATGGGCTTAGCTACAACGGCTACTGGAGCGCCTGGAGTGACCAAGTGTCCATGGAAACTCTCCCTGCAGGTGAGTATTCACTAACATATCGTTATAGTGTGTACAAAATGCTCTACATCATTAGGTATCAATCCGGTAAACTTCCTTTCATGCCTCTTGCAGAATTTGACATACTCATCATGTCCCTGACACTTATCATCATTTTAGTCCTCATCGGGCTCGCGTTCACATCGTTCCTGTCTCATCGCAGGTCAGTCTAATGCACATGTGTCAAACTCAAGGCCCGGGGGCCAAATGTGGCCCTCCAAGTCATTTTCAGTGGCCCTCGAGGACTGTGACAAAAGAGTTTTGAACAAAGTTAATGCCATAACTTGTGTTGGATGCTATTTTTATTTATGTATTATTTAATATTATTTACTTGAATAAGTTTGATTATTGATCGAT
This sequence comes from Brachionichthys hirsutus, assembly GCF_040956055.1. Taxonomy (NCBI): domain Eukaryota; kingdom Metazoa; phylum Chordata; class Actinopteri; order Lophiiformes; family Brachionichthyidae; genus Brachionichthys; species Brachionichthys hirsutus. The sequence goes on from NC_090912.1 coordinate 9,782,854, forward strand.
GGAGTAGTGTGGTTTTCGTAACCTGATCAATTGAAAGGATTTATGTTATAATAACAGCAATAATCTATCCATATATTTTTACAACTATATAATTGAATATGCAATGTTTGTAACTTAAGTAGTGAACTGATCAAACGCAAAAATTCAGCAACATGACAATAACAATAGCAACACGCTGCAGTCAGGAAATTAATAATCTGCTGGAGGTGACTATTGAAAGTTATTTGAACTTTTTTGTTTTATCCAGCAAGTGCTGACATGTTGACCCCGGCGACATATGGCGCTCAGGATCAGCACTGGACAGCTCCATATGTAGCCGGCTACATATGGAGCTGTCCAGTGCTGATCCTGAAAGTGACGTCTTTTCCGCGGCATTGACTCGGGGAATGTTCTTTATCTTGCCCACTTCGGTTGTTTTTTTGGTTTGCGCATGTCCATGACAAGATAAGGTGGTGGCTTTTTGGTTTTGCTTTGATTTTGTATCGATTATCTTTGTTCCTGCGTGATGATTGCATTTGAATGGAACTTTTCCACATTATTAGATGTGTTAATTTATTCCCATCACAAACTTTGGTTCATTCTTATGATTTCTCTCATTTACAGTATGTCTTTATCTCTAACAATTATTAAGTTACAACCTTTTAAAAAAGTGATATTGAAACCGAATATTTTATTGTAATTACTGTGGCGGCTAAAGAGTTAAATAAAAAAGAAATAGTTATTTAACAGCATGTTAAGGAGTAGTTACATTTATTTTTCATTAAATGACATTACATTTAGTTACATTTTTTACTGTGTTACGGTTTACATTTGGCCTTTGGAGGGCAAACATAATGCTAATGTAGCCCTTGGAGAAAATGAGTTTGACACCCCTGGTCTAATGTGAAGACAAAGCTCAATAGGGCTCCACATTATTAATTAAGTCTAAGAGCACTGATCAATACAAAAGACAAACGTACAATTATATTCTGAGCATCTCTCTTTTCAGGTTTCTCGTTAAGAAGATTTGGCCGACAATTCCAACTCCTGACAGCAAGTTCAAAGACCTGTTTAGTGTTTACGGCGGGGATTTTCAGGTACGACAACGAACCAGCTTTTCTAGGAGCTTCGTAACTCTATGCATGAGCATAAGGCTGCTTTGCGCTCAATGCTAACATCATCACGGTGCTTGCTCACGGTGGTGTGCTAGCGTGCTGATGTATAACAGGTATAATAAATTAATACATTGGTTAAATGATGCCAGTTGTCCTTAAGGAGACTTGGGTGTCCTTTGTTGGAGCTCATAATCCTTTGTTGGGATTTTGTGCAGGGGTGGATGGCGCAGGCCAACGGAAGACACTGTTTGACGCCAGCTTTCTTCAACCCAGAAGAAGGCCTCTCTCCCCTAGAAGTCCTTTCAGAACTCCACCTTTGCCCTGTGCTGCCTTCACCACCTGTGCCACACAAGACCTCCAGACCTTTGACCACAGGCAGAAAGGAAGACAAAGATGAGATGAAAAGGCTGCAAGAGAGAGAGCCATTGGAGAGGGGTGACTCAGGACTTACAGAGAGGTGGAGAGCCACGCCAAATGATCACTGGCTAATGGACCGATTGCAAGCACTCCGCGAGAATCCAGTCCCAGGTTCCCACTCCTCTCTACTAGAGTCTCAAGATTCGTATGTCACCCTTGCTGCCAATAGCCGCAGACAAGAGGAACACCTGGATGATATTTGTGAGGAGACGTTCCCTCTTGAGGTGTTTTTTGCCTCCAGACAGCAGGTGTTGCGTGAATCTCACTCTGATCTCGGGTCTACTCAGCAGAGCTCTGGGTCAGGTCGCCTTTCCTCACAGTCCAGCTTTGAATACCCCAACCAGACCTGGATGCCAAAAGGCCCCAGTTACATCTACATGGCGGTGGCAGACTCCGGGGTCTCCATGGATTACAGCCCGATGAGCAGAGTAGATGACACCCCTGGAAATTGTGGAAAGGTCGTTATCTACGCCAATGAGTACGAGAACGAGATCCCTGCGCATAGAAGACCTCTCCAGTTAGAACGGCACCCTGTCCATGATGACTGAGAGGGAACTGGACAGGAACCACATGGGCTGAGCCTTCCAGCAGGCCACCTCTTTGGATAATAACCCAAAGATGGCTTCGCTCTAACTGTTACAAAATGTTATACCCAGGAAGGAGCGCTAACTGATACCAAAGGGAAGGTAAAGAACTCAGGAAGAGGCGTGTACTTGATTCTACTTTACCTAAACCATCCCTACTCTGTACAGGACAAAGTGTTGACACACAAAAATCAGCTGGAGTTTGCACCGAATACTAACCTATACCAATCAATAGATGTTCACTGCCAAGGCCTACATTGTGATCTGTGTTCTATCCTGATCAGAATTTTGTTAAAATTCACCAATATTGTGCTTCCATATTCATTTGTGTGTGAATACATTGAAATGGATGATTGCCCACAATTCCAGTTAGGAGGGCTGATGACATTCGACTTCTGTGCTGAATTGATCGCTCTCTCATACTGACATACTGTAGACCTCAGCGTTTGCATGGCAGCTGTGTAAAAAGGTGTATGTTCTATTTGTTTTGCATTATCTTATTCATATTGGTGTTTTTATAGTTTCATGATTATGACTTGTAAATAACATTTATGTACAACAGATGGAATTTTCAATCTGAATGTTAATGTCTGGATGCTGACAGTGGCTAACATGCTGATTCATAGCAGGTAACATATTGATCACGCTCACCATCTTAGTTTGCCCCGTCACCTGATGGAACACTTCAATCTTTCAACCAGCAATAAGTGCCTTCCTTTATCACGCCCACTGTGGGCCCAATGGTTGATTGATTTTGAAAGAAACTCAACATTTAATCATGTTTGACTAATGTTTTTTTTAGAAACGATAGTGCCAAATTTTATTTTTTTTAAACAACACATTTGGGATTTGTTCTAACAGTTACATCTTAAGTACTAGGGGTTCCTTTTTGGGGTTCCTTTTCTGACAATAATCACCAAAATAAAATTACAAAATGGCCTAGAACTTAAGTCGCACGACTTTCACACGAGCCCTGCACCATTAGATCAATTTCATTTCCAAGTCTACAGAAACTCACTGTATTTTTAAGCATGCATTTTGCATTGCATCAAATGTTTCAGAGAACAATCGAGCCAAATAGATTCATGACTACGGTCGGCTGTGTAGGAAGGTTTTCAGCCATTAATCATTCTGTCGTTTCTCTTCATCTCATCTCTCTAACAGTGACTCTTAATTATTCTCTGTTGCCATCTTAAAAGCAGAACTCGTCTCAGACCTGATATTCTCTTCAAAATACATTCATTGCAGATTTAAAAGAAAGGCAAGTTAAACTATTTAGCAACATTTCCATGCTTGTTTGCTTTTGAGCCTCGGGAATCACATCTTGTACCTAAACTGTTTACTCTAAGTGTAGTACGTACTATGCATTGTTGATTTGTATTTTTGAGGGGAACATTTATGTGATTGTGTGGCACAAAAAGGAAGCGCTCATATGAATTTTTTTATTTCCCATACAAGTATTCATTTTTTATTATATTTTCTGCTATATATTGTGGAGTACGTCAAACTGTGATATCATCAGGGCTTCCCAATCTGTGGGCTGGGAATGACAGAAGGGTTGTATTAATAACATGAGCTATCACAGGAAGATTCAGATGGGGAGCAAGAAGAAACAACTTTTACATGCTTTAGAAATATCTGTGTTTCATTTAAAGGGCTTATTCCTGATCCAGATCTCTTTTTTTACTTTAAGAGGATCAAAAGAAGACTTTACTTTGTCTTGAGACAAAAGTGTCATTAGTCACTGGACAATTTAAAGCAATGTTATTACTCAATGTCTATGCTTTTTTTTTTTTTTAAGAATATATAAGCTTTTATTCATGTATTTAACAATGTTTTTTTAGGATGTAAACTCAATAAAAGTCAGGTGTTGACAAATGTACTCATTGTTAAAAGCAAATCGCATTATTTTGTATCAGTGATGAGACAAAAAAGGTCTGGCGATGGTTTTTAATCATGTGGCTGCCCCAGAACAAACTGCTCTGTTAAATGAATGGAGAGGCACGACTAGAAACATCATCTTACCTCCTTACTGCTTATATTTAAGGGAAAGAAATAAGACATTTTCAAACCAACTTAAACTCCATTAAACCATCAGGAAAAATCAACAGACGCCACTCTTGGGCTACTCCTGGACCTTCCTCATGGGCTGTAGAACTCGAGGCCTCTATGTTGCCCGTCCCAGAAAGGTATATGTGCCACACCTCCTGTAGTCCGGCCGCTGCAGCTTCATAGCTCCTGTCCTGGTCCAGAGTGCAGCGTACCTGGAAATAACGATCGAAAACATCTAGGATCGGATCCGTGACAGACTCCTCGCCACTGGTCTGCGCAGTGTCTACATCCGACTGGAAAGAGGCGATGAGACGGCAGGGGACGGAGCCTGAGGCGTGCTCTTTCAGGAGGTTTGTGAGAAACGCAGCGGTGTCGCACAGCAGTGCAGACAGGTGTGCAGCACAGGACTGCTCTCCGGGATGAAATCCATCCTGGTTGCTGCCTCCAGGACCAGCCAAGAACCGCTCCATCCTGTCCACGATGATCAGTGAGGGAGGCGTAGGATATAAGTTGGCGGATTCATGAAGGCTTGCCACCTGCTGCAGCAGCTCCTCCACCGTCCTGGGATAGCAGAACTTAATTCTCTTTCAAAGAAATAAAAGTAAAAATTAATTGGCAGACAGAAGTGCTGACACTTTTGTGAGCAGATTTACTCAGGTTGGCTAATAAACAAAATGCAAATAAAAATTAATTGGTCCTTGATGTGAAAATGTGTGGATTTTATTAGAAAATTTTATTCAGAAAAATGTGTTGAAGCCTGAAAAACCGAGTGAAATGACTGTTACCTTTAAACTCTCTGGTCTTAGGCTGGGAATACATTTCTGCAGAGCCGCAGGAAGCCTTTGAATTTGTGTTTGGGTGAAGAACACCACCCTCACGCCCATCTCCGAGGCAGCAGTCACGGCCGCCAGCAGCAGCACGGAGCGGCTGATGCGCTGATCTCCGATCAACAGCGAGCTGCACGTCGGTGTTGGAGAAGTCACTTCGACGTCATTCTTTATATCCGTTCGTGACATAAATGTCTTAAACACAAGTGTTAAAATGTCTGCCATAATTAACACTACGAGGCTGCGCGCATTCCTTACATTAGTCACCAGATAATGACGTTATCGCCGAAGTTACCCGCTTTGTTTACACTTTCCAGGTTGGTGTTCGTGCTTATTTGGTCCGTCAGAAAAAAGCGCTGTGCTGTACAGTTCCGCTGCGGTACAAAATTACGATTTTATTCACCTTTTGCAGCTTGTATATTCACCGAATATAATGCGGGGCTGTTTTTGAATAAATGAACATAAACACTTTGTGTTAGCGAGACGCACAGAAATGTTGTCTGTATTGGTACTTCCTGTTTTGTGAGACTACTTCCGGGAGGCTCACGTCAGCTCCTGTGGCCAAGATGGCGCGGAACCGGACAGAGTTGGAAGTAGCCCTGGACGCCGACCAAACTGGAGACCGAGGAACAGGCGCTTCGAGGCGTTGCAGAGGACGGCCCAGACTCACGGACTCCGACCGGGCGCAGAGGCGCCTCGAGTCCCGGAAGAAGTACGACGTGAGGCGGGTTTACCTGGGAGAGTCGCACAAGCTGTGGACCGAGCTCCGCGGGCGGACCAGCCTGAGTGACGCTGGGCTGGCAGAGTATCTGATCCTGCTCAACTCCACCTATGGAGAAACATGCATGCAGGAGTTCTGCGGGTAAGCCCAGTAAAAGTACGTCATCTATTGAGTGATCTCTGGGTTCTGCTTAACCTGGCCGGTCCAAGTTGACTATGCTGTTGTATTTCAGGAAGAAGAATGCTCCAGAAAGCTCGGCTAAACAGGCAAAATGTGAGTGGTGCCACCTGACGGGTTAAATCCTAAATCAATCACAGTTAGATCCGTTTTAAGTGCCAGAATTGTATAAATATTTTATAAAGGTTTTGCAGGCTTAATCTGATCGTTAAAAAAAAAGAACCTGCGTGCTATAAATTATACAATTTCTAAAGTTTGTTTACTTTTGAAGTTCAGCCTCTAGTATTGCTTCACTGCCAAGTAGGACCAGGTAAAGTGAAATTTAGATGAAAAGGAAAAAGCTATTTTCACATAACATAAAAATGACATGCTTCAAAATGAAGAAAAAAAACACATCTAAGGTAGAATATCGAAATTGGAACTTTCAAAGTCATCAAAAATAGTAAATTGGTAAAGCACATTTTTATGGTGTGACTTTCTTTAATCTCCATTATCAATGTCAGTATGCTCAATATATATTTTAAATTGTGTTTTTATTAAATCTAAAAATGAGTTGGTACAAGAAGTTGTAATTTTGAAGTAAGTGTGTCTATATTTTTACCTTATTTGATTTAATAGCTACAATTATGATTCACTATCTCCTAATTTTGACCTGGAACTCAAAATGAGCTTGACATAACTCTTAGTTACTCGAGCTGAAGCAAACTGTTGATTAACTGGCTGTTTGACAGAAGAAAACCTCTTTGAGAACAAAATGGCAAACAAACAAAAAATAATAATAATAATAATTTCTTCTTCTATGTGCTCATATAAGGTTCTTACTGATGTAAACACCTTTCTTTATATATATTTAAAACCTTGGCCTTGAGAAAATTGTGACATTTTCCACTACAAAATGTGTTTATATTTTATTATTCTTTGCTTGTTTTTCTGTGCAAAGAAATCAACAAGGTATTCAAAACTGACTGGTTGTTTCGCAGGCAGGAAGGAACAGATCTCCAGCCTCCAGAGCCTGGTGGGTTGGTACCAGGATCACTCCCACTCCTGCCCACAGGAGCCGCAGCTCACAGCCCTGGAGCCTCAGCCCAACCTCTCCATTGTTGCCGTCTGGCGATGCGGCTCTCATCACTCATTTGTGCAGTACCTGTTTTCGCCACCGAGGGAGGCTAGCGACTCCGAGCATGAAGCAGAAGTGGACGGGGACGGAGACGGAGAGAACGCAGCAAAAACATACATGTCTATTGCTAAAGGTGTAGCGAGCAGGAAGAGGAGGAAGGAGGCTCACAAACTGTTCAACAGTACATCAATTATTTTACTCGTTCAGAACTCATCGTTTAGTATTTTTAACTGCTACACCTGGAAGTCCCTCAAATTACTAATATTGACCTGCTTTCCGTAGATGTTGAGGACAATCCAGAGGTGTCTGAGGTGCAAAGCGCCAGGAGCCCCACGGAACAGCCTGCAGGCCTGAAACACCGGCCCGGGGTCGTTCCTCTCACAGAGCAGGAGGTGGAGCAACAGAGAGACTCGCCCGCTGCAGCATTTCACTCCATCCCCTCAGAGGAGGAGGCCGAGGATCTGCGACGAGGCGGCGAGGACGAGGTTGGGCCCGTACCGCAGCGTTACGGGTGTGTTACTCTTATGGCGTCTTTACCTGACGACCCGGAGAAGACGGACCAGGACGCCGCGCCGTCGGTCCCGGTGGAAGCTGAGCCGGAGCTGCTGGTTCCGCTGCCGGAGCAGAGCGAGCTGTTTGACCCTCAGTCTCTGCAGACCGTGGTGACCAGCTGTGAGATTCCTGAGCAGAGAGTCCCTCTGGAAGGCTCGCAGGTGGGTGTCCTGAATACGTTCTAGAGATGTTGACACACACCAGAGAGAAGTTCCCGTGTTTATTACCTCCGCCGAGGAAGTTGGGGTTTGTGTCTGTCTGTCTGTTTGCAACATAACTCAAAAGGTTCTGGACGGTTCAGGTAATGTTGGGAATCTTATCAGAAACAGTTGATTACGTTTTGGTGATGATCCAGAAGAGATCCTGGATTCTGGATCACTTTGAAAGTTTCGTTAATATCGCAGTCAATGGAGCTTCAGAATTTGTTCCTCGATATCTCGGTTGATTATTGACTGTTTATGGAATTTTACACACCATACTTCATGTTTGGTGCGTAAAGTTACCAAGAACAATCTAGAACCTTTTGATGCTGATCCAGATCACCATGTAGACGGTGTAAATCCGATTAAGAGGAGAATGAGCTGCTTGGTGGAGGTCTGTGCCCTCCGAGTGCTTTTTCTATTTCCACCTGTGCTCATCTCCAGCTAATCATCATCACTGGCCCCAGCTACGAGGCCCTGGCATCGGAAGGCATCCATCTCAGCATGGGTGGTGGGAATGTGGAGGAAGTCACCTGCACTGTCATCGGAGGAGTCTCCTACAACCAGGTGTGCATATCTGACTCCAAACTCAGACCAGCGGAGGATGAGGACTCGATAACAGGTGTGTTTCATGCAGAACTGACCCTGTTTGATTTGGGCGTTACTCAGAAGGCAGACGGGGCGGTTCACTCCAAACCTCCAGACAGGTAGGGTGTCCTGACCAGCCTGGGCGTGGCTGTCAGGTGGTCTACAGGTGGAACCACTTCAGGTGTCGTTAAGTGTGGACCACCTGTTGTCTCTTCTGGAAATAAGTGTTAACTTTTGGCAACGTCCACCGTCTGTCCTTCTAGGTTCCTGAATACCAAACTTGTCCATCACGTCTTCATCTCCTCTATTTCTTCACCAACATGCCCATTGAGGTCTGCTCCAATCACGACTCTCTCACTGCTAGAGATGCTCTGATCCACTTCATCTAAGTCAGTCCAGAACTTCTCCTTCTCCTCTAACTCTCCTCCTACCTGTGGAGCGTAAGAACTTCTCCTTCTCCTCTAACTCACCTCCTACCTGTGGAGCGTAAGAACTTCTCCTTCTCCTCTAACTCACCTCCTACCTGTGGAGCGTAAGAACTTCTCCTTCTCCTCTAACTCGCCTCCTACCTGTGGAGAGTAAGAACTTCTCCTTCTCCTCTAACTCACCTCCTACCTGTGGAGAGTAAGAACTTCACCTTCTCCTCTAACTCACCTCCTACCTGTGGAGCGTAAGAACTTCTCCTTCTCCTCTAACTCACCTCCTACCTGTGGAGAGTAAGAACTTCTCCTTCTCCTCTAACTCACCTCCTACCTGTGGAGAGTAAGAACTTCACCTTCTCCTCTAACTCACCTCCTACCTGTGGAGCGTAAGAACTTCTCCTTCTCCTCTAACTCACCTCCTACCTGTGGAGCATAAGAACTTCTCCTTCTCCTCTAACTCGCCTCCTACCTGTGGAGCGTAAGAACTTCTCCTTCTCCTCTAACTCACCTCCTACCTGTGGAGCGTAAGAACTTCTCCTCCTCCTCTAACTCACCTCCTACCTGTGGAGAGTAAGAACTTCTCCTTCTCCTCTAACTCACCTCCTACCTGTGGAGCATAAGAACTTCTCCTTCTCCTCTAACTCACCTCCTACCTGTGGAGCGTAAGAACTTCTCCTTCTCCTCTAACTCACCTCCTACCTGTGGAGCGTAAGAACTTCTCCTTCTCCTCTAACTCACCTCCTACCTGTGGAGCGTAAGAACTTCTCCTTCTCCTCTAACTCACCTCCTACCTGTGGAGAATACCCACTAACAATATTCAACCCTAACCCTCAATCTCCAGCTTCAAACTCATCAGTCTATCCGACACTCGGTTCTCCTCTAGAACACTCTGCACCAACTCTTCCTTCTAGATAACTCCTCCTCCATTCCTCTTTCCTCTCCTCCGTTATAAAACAACTTGAATCCTGCTCCTCAGCTTCTAGCCTTGCTTCCTTTACTCCTGGTCTCCTGCACAGAACACATCAACCTTTCTCCTCATCATCATTTCCACCAGCTCTCTAGCTTTTCTCGTCATCGTCCCAACATTCAAAGTCTCTACTCTCAATCCTAAACTTCTCCGTTCCTTCTTCTCTCGCTGGCGATGCACCCGTCTTCCTCCTCCTCTTCACCTCTGTCTTCAACCCACAGTAATCCAGTTTCCAGCAGCGTCCCGGGTTAACAACGCTGCTGGCTGTCGTTGTTAACCCGGGCCTCGGCCGATCCGGTATGACTTTCTTATTTACATTGATTTGCAAGTTAAATCTTTGGCACATTTTCACACCGGATGCCATTCCTGACACAACCCTCTGCATTTATCCGGGCTTGGGACCAGCTCAAGGGAGAAACTGGCAATGCATTCATCAATGTTGTGCTTTGATTTTGTCTAATTTGATTCAGGCAATATCCTCCGGAATGACTCTGTAATTGCACTTGACGGTTTTTCTTTGCAGTGTTGAGTGACAAGCAGCTGCTGCAGCCGATTGATGACGCCCTGGACCTGAGTAGTGACAGACACGTGCAGCGACGCAGGTTGGCATAGAGCATCCTCTCTAACGGTGAATTCATCCAGATACCTGCTCCACTCTGATCTAAGTCTGCGGGGGTCGTCCGTGCAGCATCAGGTCAAAGAGGAACAGGCGAGGCCCCGTCGTCGAGGCCGACGGGATGCTCAAGATGTTCCACTGTCCGTACGAGGGCTGCAGCCAAGTCTACGTAGCCATCAGCAGCTTCCAGGTACAGCAAGCAGCGCCTTCCATTCAGGCTTAACATTTCAGCTTCCGTTGGCTATTTTAATTCTAAGCTAAACCATCTGTTTGCTTCACTTCTCTCTCTCTGTAGAATCATGTCAACCTCGTTCACAGGAAAGGGAAGACCAAAGTTTGCCCCCATCCAGACTGTGGGAAGAAATTCTACCTGTCAAACCACCTGCATCGCCACATGATCATCCATTCAGGTGGAAACTCAAAGCCCCCCCCCCCCCCCCCCCCCCCAGCATATATCGTAGTCTCACGGATGCTGTCATCCAGCGGTAACAGAATCTCTCCGCAGGGGTCAGAGATTTCATCTGTGAGACGTGCGGAAAATCATTTAAGCGTAAGAATCATCTGGAGGTCCACCGGCGGACCCACACCGGAGAAACACCCCTCCAGTAAGTTAGCAAGGCAAGAAAATGAGTGTCAGCAGTATGTATAGCTTAGCATGTTAGCCTGTGACTACAAAATGGTACTATCTCATCTGTCAGGTGTGAAATCTGTGGCTACCAGTGTCGCCAGCGTGCCTCTCTGAACTGGCACATGAAGAAGCACACTCCAGAGGCCCACTACAACTACACCTGTGAGTTCTGCGAGAAGAGGTTTGAGAAGCTGGACAGCGTGAAATTCCATAAACTAAAGAGCCACCCGGACAAACAGCCAAGCTGAGGCGCCCCCGGCGCTGGTGATGGGGAGCTAAACCAGTCCGGGCTGGACCCGGATGACCGAACGAAGACTCTGAGAAGACGGGGACGGCGCTGCGCTTGTCTCGCCTCTCATGTCCAGGACGATGTGAACACACAAACGGTGTGGGCCGCGCTCACAGCCGTGCAGGACACAAAGAAAAGGGTTTAAACCGCTGTTTACCAATGACTGTCACTTTACCTGTCTGATAAACGCCTCCCCCGAAACGGCACGCATCTCGCTAGCTGCAACAAGACACGCGTCTATTTGGATATTTTATGTTGTGAATATGGCTGGATTTCCATAAAGCGTCGTTTCGTGTCTCATCCGGCTGTGGGACGGGACGGTGGTACGATGTCGGATGATATGCTGTATGTGTGATACACAAGAGGAATAAACGGCAGAGAAGAAAACGCACTGAACGTGCCTGTGAATCGGGGCTGCCGCGTGACAGCTGGGGGGTATTTACCCTCCAAGCAGGGGACAAGGTGAACCGCCGCCGAGCGGGGTGTTACCGGTTGGTGTTTGCAGACTGCTGCTCGACACGGATGCAGAATGCTGCACGAGATGCCAGCGCTGCCAGTGTTTTGGCCACACCTGTTTTTGTTTGTGAGATATTCCAAGTCGGCACTGAGCAGGTGCTCATGTCTTTGTTCAGTGCAAACAAGCAGAGGCGCTGCTTTTAACCCACCTCAATAAAAGGGCTAAAGGAGCCAGCCATTGGCACGCCCACTCAGAGGTCGACGCCGCCAGAATATCCTGAATATTACATTTATACATTCGAGAATTAGGATAATGGGAAAAGAATTCTGAAGATCAAGATGCCACCCACATGTCCAATTGGTTACGAGATCATAGCGTGGTGGGAGGAACCCGGAGGACCGCTGGGAGGACACGCAAACTGACCTGTGACCTTCCTGCTGTGAGCCAACAGCGCTTCCAACTGCGCCACCATTGCTGCCCTACAGCCAGCGTTTACCCGTTCACACAGGCTGCCGTGCCTCTGCCTACACACCAGGGGGGGTTAAACATTTACACCCTAGTGGAGCAGGCAGACTGAACCTCTGACCGGTCCTGCCGAACCACAGCTGCTCCTACAGAACTTAAAGTTTAACAGTAACGTCTCGTTAACGCCACCAAGGAGGTCGTATTTTTTTACATACATCTGTGTCAGCAGATTTACACGAAATCTCCTCGGTAGATTTCCACGGTGGGAAGATGCGTCCTGGGCCGGAATGAGATCCCATTGAGTTTCATTGATGAAGGATTTTATTTTTAAATTCCTTTAACAGTGTCAGGTGAATCTTTTTTTCTTTTTTTTTTACTTTAATAATGTAAAGTAACTTTAATTGTAAATCTAAAGTTCTCGCGCACACTGTCTTGTAATATTTACAAACTCAATTCAAATGAATACCTTAGAACCACGAAGCCCTTAGGGACACGTGTGTGTGTGTGTGTGTGTGTGCGTGTGCGTGTGTTTCAAACCTGCTGTGACTTCACACAGGTGTTCTCTCTCTCCCCTCCCCTCCCCTCCCTGATGGGTGACTGCGTGGTGATGCGAGTTGAAGCCGCGTTGGACACGCCCACCTCGTCCTCTTCCTCCTCCTTTCTCATGACCTGCCGGCAGTCTTAAAATAAGGGCAGACAACTTAAAACGTCAACCGGAGGCTCCTCTTATCCAGCGGCGCAGGACAACCTCGAGGAGTGGGAGACAGAGAGGCTATCGTGGGTCGTCTTCAGAGGACGGGAGGATAATAGACTCGCGTTGTCCCACGGCGGCAGCCTCCATCACCAGGGCGACGGACTCGGCAGCGATCCAGCCTCGGAGCACGGCCTTGGATATTTCCTGTGAAAGGTAAGGGTGACTGAATTTAGCCCGACTGGTGTAATTAAACCTGTAAAGCAGTGTCTCTATGTTGAGTTCTTAGTGACTGTTTCCACTGTCGTTCCAACAAAGGACGGGACCCGTCCAACAATTATCCTTTGTCCTCTGAGACCTGCTTGTAATTATTCTGCTCAATGCCAGCCTTTGTCTTCTCTCTCTGGAGCATTTCTCGGACGGTCAGAAATGATTCCGGGTTTCGGTTGAAGACCAGCAAACACAGACACACGTTCATATTTAACGGGAGAGAACTTTGTCACCAACAGAAGCTCCCACTGCGTCAGCTTATTTGCCCTCGCTGAGGCGTTTAGGGACTGTCGTGCGACTCTCGGTTGTTAGTACATCACCAGGACAACTCCCAGGTGTCTCAGTGAAATCAGGGGCCTTGTGGAAAAGGGAAAAGCTTGAAGGAGTGAAATGTGGGGGGAGTTTAAGACTAGGGCTTATGTTGTCTGTTTACCTTGATGACGTTCAGCTTTAATCAAACACCAAAAGTCACTTCCTGTTTTCAGTTTGCTTAATGCGAGAGCAGATAATGCTTTCTTAGCTGTTTCTGTGAAACGTAGCGTTAAATCCCTGTTCTCAGGAAGCAACCGTGTTGCTACGCCCAGCCGGACTCTGCCCAGTCACTGTCACTGGGATAACCATCCATCTTGTCATGAGAAACAAACAGCGACGTTCTCCATCAGAGAGTTAGCACAACGTTCATGGGAATAAAGCCTGAAGTGGTTCCAGAACAGAAGAGCTTGCAAAGACCAGTTCGGAGATGATTTGGTAATCAAATGTGTCTCGCCCGTCCCAGAGGAGCGGGTGACACAGGTCAGCTGACGGGGATTTGCATGGCAATGATCTGGTGAAAACCGGAAACAGAAAGACATACGTACTCAGTCCTGCCTTCACGCTGGCATTGTCCCTAAAATAGACCGGCTTTGTCTGAGGTGATGGAAGGTGATACGTGTGGATTAATGGCTCTCTCGCAGTGAAAGGCTGCAACCACTTTAGAGTGTTTGAAGAAGATAAGTCACTGAAGTCACAAAGGGCAAAAGGTGAGGTGCTGGGAAAGAGGCAGGCGCTTTCCCCTCCTCCTCTGCAGTCACAAAAGGAGTTTGCCACCCAACCAGCGGCGCATAATGACAGTGAAATTTATCATCAGCATAGCTAATGGTGGACAAACACACGGCTCTGATGCGTGGACGGCTTCTCAGTATAATATTACTCAGAAGTTAAATAAAGAGGAAAATGTCATGTTTTATCAAAAGGAGTGCAAACACAAGAAGAAAGTCGGCGTCCAAACTGGACATTTATTTTCTCTCCCTCAGGCAGAGGATCCTGCAGCGACAATGGGATGTTTCGGATTCCTCAAGACCATGATGTTTCTTTTCAATGGCATCATATTTGTAAGTTTTGATGTTGAAATACTGTTATTTTATATTTAGAAGAAAGCACCTGTATCAAAAAGCAACGCACCCTCTACTTGATGCAACACCGCATGTCCAGACGATTCTGTCAGACTATTTATATCATAATTTAGTTAGTTATTATTTCAGATTTTAAAAAGCTAGACTTTCATACGTTGTAAGACATGTGAATGAAATAATTCTCATTATGTCCTGACCTTTATTGCCTTATGTGCATCATGCTGGAGCCTGAACGTCTCATGACGCAGCGCACCTTTGTTAGGTGCCACGCCTTTCTGCTAAACAGCCATTACCCATTCATCAGAATTAAAGTAATCCCCAATCAAATTATTAAAAAGGGTTTTTGTTTATTAGGGTTTAAAAAACGATTACAAAATAAATACAATTACAAATCACAAGGAAGCAGAGAGCTCATACAGGGTTTTTAATGGAACAAAGATGGAATATTTTAAATATGATTGAACTATGGTAATGTAAAAACATGAAGAAGACAAAGCTTAAGCAAAAGCTACCAGGAGGAATGCAAGATGCTGAGGAGAACCCTAATGAGACGAGGAAAGCAGGACGACGCCAGAGGCAAAACAGAACAACTGACAAACTAGGGCACAATGCACAAAGACCAAAATACACAGAAGACAGGTGACATAGACCACAATAGAAACAACCCGACACCCACGGTGGAGGGAGGGCAGGCAAACACGCAAAGAACATGAAACACACACGTTCAAAACATACACAAGACAGACCAGAGGAAATGCAAGGTAAACCAGGAAGTGTGAGCATTTAGAGAGAACAAACCTCCACCATGTTTGTTTTATCCTAATGTATTGATAAATGTGTGCTTTGCATAGTTTTGATTTTAGAAGATTAAAACTGCCTTATTTCACAATGTTAAAGAATCCTTTAAAGAACTCCCAGATCCAGATCACTACCAAAACTTGATCACCATCCATCCTGGATTTCCTAATCTCGTTGTATAGCCACTATGCAATGACAATAAAGGTTTTCTATTCTGGGTGAGCATTTTATGCAGATATGTCCATTAGCTTTTGCCGAGTCCCACAAACAAACAGGCAAACACTTTGATCCAATCAGGCAGCCTCCTTGGTGGAGGCAATAACAGGGTCACTACAGAGCCATGACTGATTGTTTCTAATGCCTGTCTGCTACCTCTCTTCGTTCCCTCAGCTGGCGGGCGTTGCCATCCTTGGCGTTGGGATCTGGGTGAAGGTGGACAGCGGCTCCATCCTGACCTATCTAGGGAAAATTGAAAATGCCCCACCAGAGCTCAGTCAGGTGCTGAATGTGGGATACCTGCTGATCGCACTTGGAGTTCTGTTGCTCGTCATCGGCTTCCTGGGCTGCTGTGGAGCCGTCAAAGAAAGCAGGTGCATGCTGCTGCTGGTAGGTAGCGGTTTGACGTCACCCTTGTTGTGTACCTGAAAGTATCTGTGTCACAGTTAAGTGATGGGTTCAATAGACATGGAGCTACTGCCCGCAGCTGTTGGCTTTGCATGAACATCACGGACTAACTAGAACATTTAATTTCTCTGAAGACGTCACTCACTGTCGGCCAAGAAAGAGGTAATGCTGAGTAATCAACTGTGTCTCCAGCCTTCCTCTCAAGTCTTTCTATTTTTTGTTTAACCAAACAAGACTTTTGAATCTCGCCGCTCATGAAACTTTACCTCAGAACCATATATTCTGGTATATTAAATGAGAAAGGTGCTGTTTTTTTTTTTTTTTTTACATGTTTTTATTGTTGTTTTGGCAGAGATTACATAGTCATAATTAAAAGGATTTAGAGGTAACAAACCCAAAGTCTGTCTCACCTCTTCCCTGAAAGCCACACAACACTCTTCATTCTTCAGCCTCCACCACTTTGTCCTCTGCTCTGCCTTTGTCCTCTTCATCTTCTTCACCACAAGAGTCATCTTACACACCACCAGCCTATGCTGGCTGGCTACACTCTCCTACCACGACCTTACAGTCACCAACCTCCTTTAAACTGCTCCATCTACACAAGATGTAGTCTACCTGCGTGCTCCTCCCTCCACTCTTGGATTAACAACTCTGCTGCCGGTCATTGTTAACCCGGGCCTCGACCGATCCCGTATGACTTTCTTATTCACACTGATTTTCATTTTGTAGTTTGGCAAATTTTTACACCGGATGCCATTCCTGATGCAACTCTCTGCATTTATGCAGGCTTGAGACCGTCACAAGGGAGAAACTGGCAATGCCACGTTAGCTCCTGCTAACCGCACGACCCATGAGGCTTCATTTATTCTATTCTATTCTATCAGTATTATTTAAATTATTGCCTCCCTCATGGGTGGAAGAAAGCAAACAGCATAGCTTTATACTGATAAAGAATCAATAAGATAAAGTAAATGTAAGGAAATGACACTCGAAAACTCTGGTATGATATTGTATCATTTCCCCCCCTAGTTTTTTATCATTGTCCTGCTGGTCTTCATCGCCGAGGTTGCTGGAGCTGTGGTGATCTTGGTGTTCAGACCCTTGGTGAGTAAACTAAGGAACACATGGAGAACGCTGGCATTAAATCTAGAGCTGGCTTTAGGTTCTTGAATGTGACAGCTATCGTATGTTTGTCTCTTAGGCAGAGGAGTTAATTAATAAGATCGGTGTGGCAGCAGTTGCCAACCTCAAGACGGAATACGGAAGAAGTCCGGATGTCACAGGACTGTGGAATACGACCATGGACACAGTAATCTTGCTGATGAATTACAGATAATTTCACACCATCTTCCTGAGGCTTTCTGCCACATGCACGAACTGTGCTCTCTTTGTGTCCACATCAGTTGAAATGCTGTGGATTCTACAACTCCTCAGACTTTGTGGGCTCTCCTTATTATGTGGACCACAGCCAGCAGTACCCGCCTCAGTGCTGCCCAGGCATGAATGATCCGTGCAACACAATGGTGGCTGACAATGACACGGTACGGCTGTGGAAGCGCTAGAAACAACCAAAATAGCTGCGTGCGTGATGCAAAACCATTTACTCTTCTTCTTTTGCCTCCTGTCTTTTCTTTCTTCAGACCATAACTGGTTGCTTCCCAAAGATCAAGGCGCTGATTGATGACAACACAGTGGTTATTGTGGGTGTGGCGCTGGGAATAGCAGCTCTGGAGGTATGACTTTATCACTCAGCTTTAAAACATTTGTAAGGCTCAATTAAATGTAAATGGAAGGTTTGTTGAATATCTACTGAATTTAATGTGTAATCTGAAATAAATATCAGATATAATGAAAATAAATAATTATTTCTTTCAATCATGCTTTTTTTTATTTCACATAAATATATCATCCTCAGATTTGTGCCATGGCTGTCTCCATGATCCTCTACTGCAGAATAAAATCCCGAAGCGTTTAACGGCAAAGGGAAAAGACTTTGGAAGGATCATTGTAACCATGGGAACATGTCTTTATTATTTGTTCCACCGAGAAGGCTTTTCCTTTATTTTTGCAATGCTTCATCATGTAGAACAGGTCACATCTTAGCAAATCTAGCTCCACAACATTGAACGCTAATATATGCAAATGATTAATACATGTGATCTTTAATTCTATATCTAGATCTGTTAATTTACATTTGATAAGACAGGCCACACTGTGAACAAACCAGGGTTTATAACAGGCCTGATACCGCTATGGACAGATAATTAGGATTCACATGAGAACTGTGTTTCTAATGATAATGACACAAAGACCACTTTGTGGATCCACTGCTGTAAAGTCTTTGCCATGAACGAGCTTGTGCAAGAGCACCAGAGGTGAATTACACTATTTGTATGTACATGTTGTAATGTGATCATTTTTAAATAAACAAAAATGCATTTACGGGTGCCGGTGATAATATTCCTTTATTATCTGGTTTGTCACGCTTTAACAAACACACACAGGTAAAAAAAAAACAACCTTATTTCACCTGCTGACTTTCACCTGCTGTAAAAATGTCATTTCTGATTTACTGTGAGGAAATTCAAAATGTTGTTTGCACAAGATATACAGGAGCAGAGAGCAGGGGTGTCAAACCACATTAGCATTATGTTTGCCCTCCAACGGCCTAATGTAAACCGTAACACAGTAAAAAATGTAACTAAATGTAATGTAATTTAATGTAAAATAAATGTAACTATTCACATACATGCTGTTAAATAACTTTTTTATTTTATTTAACTCTTTAGCCACCACAGTAATTACAATTACATATTCAGTTTTGATCTCTAAAATATTCAGTTTTTAGAGACAAAGCCATACTGTAAATGAGAAAAATCATAAGTATGGACCAAAGTTTGTGATGGGAATAAATTAACACATCGAATAATGTGGAAACGTTCCATTCAAATGCAATCATCATGCAGGAACAAAGATAATCAATACAAAATCAAAGCAAAACCAAAAAGCCACCACCTTGTCTTGTTATGGACATGCAGAAACCAAAAAAACCAACCAAAGTGGGCAAGATAAAGAACATTCCCCGAGTCAATGCCGCGGAAAAGACGTCAGTTTCAGGATCAGCACTGGACAGCTCCATATGTAGCCGGCTACCTATGGAGCTGTCCAGTGCTGATCCTGAGCACCATATGTAGCCGGGTTCAACATATCAGCACATGCTGGAAAAAACAAAAAGGTTCAAATAACTTTCAATAGTCACCGCCAGCAGATTATTAATTTCCTGACTGCAGCGTGTTGCTATTGTTATTGACATGTTGCTGAATTTTTCCGTTTGATCAGTTCACTACTTAAGTTACAAACATTGCATATTCAATTGTATAGTTGTAAAAATATATGGATAGATTATTGCTGTTATTATAACATAAATCCTTTCAATTGATGAGGTTAAGAAAACCACACTACTCCATCGATCAATAATCAAACTTATTCAAGTAAATAATATTAAATAATAAATAAAGCAAAATATCATCCAACACAAGTTGTGGCATTAACTTTGTTCAAAACTCTTTTGTCACAGTTGAGAGGAGCAGAACTGCAGTAGAACCAACAAATGTGGACTGTTAAGAACATGTGTCACAGATACAGCATTTAAAAACAACAAATGTCTGCACACAGCTCTCGAGGGCCACAAAAAATGACGTGGAGGGCCACATTTTGCCCCCGGGCCTTGAGTTTGACACATGTGGCATAGAGCATGAACGTAGACATCTGCTCCAGGGTCAGTAACTTAAATGCTGACGTGACAGTTTGGTGCTGACGGTATTCGAAGCTTTTCTTGTGAAAGAGAACGAAGAACTCTGAGCATGAGCGAATATTGTCATTACAACAGACTAATGTAATGAAATTGCAAAAGGATGTATCTCCAACCAGGCACTAGAAAAGCCCGTATACAAACCATCCTTCAGGCCCCTTGAGTGTTCAGGGTCTCTTCAGGCATGTTTTTGGGATGCTTGTGAAGACATAGATGAACTTTCTGACACCGCCTCCTCCTATATCTCTTTCTGCATTCATTCATTCATTTTCCAACCACTTTGTCCGGTACCGGCTCACGGGCCCTATCTCAGCAGTCAACCGGGCGAGAGGCGGGATAAAGCCGCCAGTTAATCAAGCCAGATATATAACAACGGATATTTTACTGTCACCTCCAAGAGGAGAGCTTGATGTAGAGATAAAAGCAACACTTTTAGCTGATTAAGGAAAGATTCAGAGCTGAGTTTCTATCTAGTTAAATATGGACATGAGTCAGCAGAACAAGCAGTACACAGCAAATGCTTTTACTATTCGTGCTATGATTCGGTTTTATTTACTGTACACGACAGTAAGAAGACGTCCCTCACCCACTTTTCAAATAAATATAACAGCGCCCCCACATGACTTGACAGTGACAATACAGTGCTTTACGGCACTAATTACTCATTATTATTATTATTATATTTGTGCCTCAACACGCACATTGTTTTGTCGCTGCAACTTATAAAGCAGGAGATGATGATTCCTTTGTGGAATTTCCTTTATTCCAGAACCAAACAGGACAGAACAATCAAACACGGTTCCTGTTTCTGCCCGAAACCCACGCAAGCTCTGCGCTGCAAAGTCGCGCACCTTTACTCTTCCACCGCAACACATTCCGCGCACGCACAAAACGTCTACACGAACGCTCTAACAATAATCCCCTAAGGATCATTGCACTACATTTAAATAAAGTGAAGAAGAAGAAGAAAAAATATAATAACTAAATAATGAAACAAAAATCCACGTTCTCTTCGAGGATAACTTTAAAAATCCATCCCTCATTGTATATCAGGCTTATTCAGTGTGTTTTGACTGCGTGGCAGTGATGTCACGCGGAGGGGGAGGAGTCATGTGCGCCTCCGCTGCTTGCACTCGCTGCACCTGTTGTCCCCACGGATTACTGCATACCTGTACCGCTGTCCGGTTTGCGTGCGTTTCAGCGTCAGGAAGGTCTCTGTCGCTGGTCTCGTTGGAGAGCTGGGTTTCACCGAGGAGTCCCTGAATGCATCTTCATTTTGTATTTTTTTTTATTTATTACCGGACCTGCTGAGCTCCTAACAGGTGCTGTTGGGACCCGCCGCCCGGAGAGAGGACATGTCCAATTGGAAAGACTCAAATGGTGCACAAAAGTGAGTAAAGGCAGCCGGATGGTCCGTGAGTTGGACTTTCATCGATGCGTCTTCATCCTTCTTGATCACTGAGACTGTGTTTAGCTCATAAAGCCAGTCACAAGGAAATAAAATAAATAAATGATGACCATAATTCACCCTGACACGCACCAGGAAATCCATTTTAACCACTTCTTTGATGCCTGCTCTAACAACAGCTGATAGATTACTGATGACGTTTCACTTGTGATAAATGTAGGCAGGATATGAATGTGCTCCAACTGCCTCAGAACTCTGGTCAGAAAGTGAAACAATGTTTGCTGTGACTGTCCTTTCTGGATCAAAGGGATCCTCTTCTGCTGATTTTAGACTTTATTACTGTATCATGCGTAAACAATACCAACTCCGTATTGGTGCCTTGCAAAGTGCACCAATACTGCTTTTTCTGGATCATTTTGCAGATAGGAGGTTTTGCGTCTCGGCCGTCGTTATGTATATCCTCCATGTGCATCTGCTTAGCTCCTCACAGACGACCCTTAAAGAGTGTTTGGATGAATGCATGGAGGCCCTGGATCTCTTCCTCAACAACCACTTCAGTGAGAGTCTGGAGAGGCTGCGGCCACGGTGAGGGATCCATGCTCTTGTCTCCGTTAAATTGTGGTGCACCTTTCCTTTTTTTTTTTTAGCATTGTGTATTAGCTCTGACATCAGGTGGCACTTCAAGGTAACAACTGTGAAGTACTAAGTGTCCTCAGCCAAGTTACAAGTGTGGCCCTGAGCTTCGTTTCTCCAGGATATGAGCTGTTTGCTGAAGCTGACGCCCAAAGGTCTGACTGATTCAACAGCCGCAGAAAGGCAGGCCTGCAGAATAAACACGAATCACAAGATTGACTGGGACGGAAGAGGAGATAGGAAGAGTAAAGCCAATCCAATATTGACTCTTGTCTTTTCTCAACAGGAAAATGGTCGAGTTAACAGCAGCGTTCATGCTAATGCTACCTCAGTTTTGCTGACAGTATAGTGCAACTTCGTGCTTTCCGTGCAGAGTGAATGAGAGCATGTACCACGCTCTTATCTACGCCACCGTGCTGGAAATGCAGGCCATGATGACTTTCCAACACGATGACATCACAAATGCAGGAGTCACCATGAAGAGTGCGCAGGAGGTCTGCCAGAGGTCAGGCTACCCTGCCGATGTGGCTTCCTTTCATTCTTCCAGATTTCTCGCTGCCTAGGCTGGAAGTTAAAAGACTTATTTTCTGCTAGTGCTTCTTCTCCAAGTCTGTGAGCCATAAATTTACGTGGGGAGTGAACACATAACCTGTTTCTGACTGTAATCTTCATTTGAATGTGTTTGCGTAAGATAACGGATGACAGCAGCTGCTTTGCTCTGTGTTTCAGGTTTCGGCGGAAATCCTCAGCTTTGGCCAACAAGTCAATTGGAGACTCGCTGACTGAAGGTAAAGCAGTTTGACGTCTTACTTCCTGTCATGTGCGTGGATCAGTCCATCGGAAAGAGTAGTTTTCATTCTCCCTGGGAACGTTGTTTCCCCAGTCGGGAATGGGACGCTCACGCAGTTCCTCTGGCGCCGCGTCGTTACCAAACAGGAAATATCAAGAAACGACGAAGTATATATGTCCAAACGTCCATCATGCGCGGTGAGGACACTCCTCGTCATCTCTCACTCAGCGCTACAAATCGACACTCCGAGCCGTTCCAGGCTGTCGGTGACGCTTCGTGTTCAGGTTGTGTTCTGCGATGGTGCGGTGGTCATGCAGCCGGTGTGTGCGTTCCGCCCCCCCCAAAAAAACTTCTCTCCCTCTCAGAAATCAGCAATAAGTAGCGGGAGCTCGAAAAAAGTACTTTCAATAATAGATCAACAAAAATACAGTGTGTAAAGGATCAATATATATCACATGTACAGTATAAATGGCGCCTGCCATGTTGTCGGTTAACGGGTTTCGTTTAGCGAACGTTACTTTGGAAGTGAGGACAACCTGCATAAGTGATACATGCATTCATCCCTGAGGGACACCGACACTCCTTCGTACTGTAGCATTTGGTCTGAGCGACTGATGTGTGTGTGATAACTAGTCTGGAAGCTCCACTTTGGTGGTCCGAGCTCTGGGCTGGGTGTAATCTTTTACTGATTGTTGACAATGATCGCTGCCTGTTTTTGAGTATGTAATGTGTGTGTGTGTATGTGTGTGTGTGTGTGTGTGCGTGTGTGTGTTTTTGCAGTGCAGCTTCATGCTGAAGTGTGTTATGCAGAATGCCAACTCCAAAGAGCAGCTCTCACCTTCCTGCAGGTGCAGTAAATCTTCAATGTTTCTGTCTTTAAGCACAGAAAGGGCCGTTTAAACTGATGTTTGGATCTGGCGTTTCCATCTTCAGATTATTTTTTATCAAGATCCATCCAGCAGTTTTTCTGTAATCCTGTTTACATAAACATAACCTGCTTGGAGGAGCTGCTTGTGGTCCAGAAAATAAACAAAACTTAGTGGAGGGCTCGACATATTAATCGGCAGCATAATGAAGACTGGTTCAGCTTTTTGGACATTGACTCAGTAGCTTTTACACAGTTGAGAAGAAACGCCCACAGTGTCAAAGAAAGGGAGGAAAAACTTCCTGGATTTGCCTCTTCATAAGGATCCGCTCCAAATGAAAAGGCCTGCTTTCCCAGCACACGATCCACCAATCTAGTGAGTGTCATGGAATCCTGTCAAATCTTATTGATGGACCAACCAGTTGACGCCGGTGAAATAGCATCCATGGATTTATTCATGCACCACAATCCAAAAATATATATTTAAACACACACACATATAGAGATGAGGGGCAGAAGGCAGAGCAGGAGCAATCGGAGGAATATATATATACACCTGTGTGTTTGTGTGTGTGTGTCTATATATATATATATTATCAAATATTATATATGTCTTTGTTCACTCTTATATAATTGCAGGATGAAAACATGGTGAGTTTTATTAAAGGAGGGATCAAAGTACGAAACAGTTACCTCATTTACAAGTAAGTAGTAAAGAAACTGGTTGTACTAGTGAAAGTCAGCGCTCCGTAATGCTAAACGTACTAGCTAGCATGTGTAAATAGTAATCACGTGGTGTGTGTGTGTGTGTGTGTGTGTGTGTGTGTTACGTGGGAATATTCTGTATCCTATCTGAGTTTTGAATGGGAGCATCTATAATCCACCACACTGAATAGAGGGCTTCGTCATTTTTATTGAAAATAGTAACAGTATCCCACAATGCCACGCTGTCGGCCATTTAGGAAGGCGTTGTTTACAAAGACTAATCTTTCAACCCAGCCCATTTTACACTTTGAAGGACTTTAAGAATTATATGAGTCTGGACAGCTGTGTTGGTTTGTTTGTGGATGTGTACGTTTATCTGCATAAACACAGTGGATATCGTGTTGTCAAGGCGACAGCGACGCATTCTCAGAAATTATTTCATTATTTATTTCATGTATCACGATAATCGAATAATATCTAGCCAAATGTTCTGAACGTAACTTTCCTGAAGTGAAATGAAATGATCAGAGCAAACACAAAGTTGTTCGTAGGACGCCACATCGGCTCGGCTGATCGCAGCGATCCTTGCTCTCCTTCGCCGTTCTCTCTTCTGTTCTGCCGCTCCCCAGCGTCCCTGCGATGGAAGCTGCTTTTAACTCTCCCACCCGGATTGCGACAGTTAACACACGTAGCCGGTTTACCACTGGATGAATCACCAACAATAATGAGCACGTAAACAAAGCCTTCCAAAATGGCCAGCGGCAAGGCATTGTGGGAAATGTAGAAAAGCCTGTCATAAGGAGGAATCTCCGCTTTGATTAGGATTTAATTTAACAACAGAAAGCCTCCTTCACAAACCTTCATCCCTTTAACTTGGATATCTTGTTGTTGTTGTTTTACATAATGACATCATTATAGAGCAGGTTATTATTCTCCTCTCTTGCATTTACAACTGACCGTCTCCTTCTGTCACCAGAGAACTGCACGCCCTCATAAAATCTCACGCCTGTCTTAAAGGGCCCAGCCACGTCCACTTAGAGGGGGGCATATCATTTGGAATGGGGGCGTTTAACCTGGTACGTCATGAAACACGCCATGTACGCAATCATGTGTTTTTGTACATGCAGTTTATCAGGTGTTCTTTATTTACAGACACTCTCTCTATTTCCTCCACGGATACTCAAAGTCTTAGAGTTTGCAGGATTCTCTGGAGACAAGGTGTAGTACAAAGTGCCCCCCCCCCCCCCTCTCCCCCCATGCATTCATGCACGAACCGCCACACTAATGGCTGACTACAGGTGTGGTCCTGTTTCAGGAGTACGGCCTGTCCTTGCTACACGATGGTGTGACTGGGACCAACCTGCGCTCCATGCTGTGTGCCATGCTGCTGCTGTGCTACTACACCTTTCTCACGTTCATTCTAGGTAGCGCTGTACCTCGTCCATGTGTTGTGCACCCTGATTGCATCACTGAATTCCACACACGATCTGCTCGGATCAATATCTCTGTATAATCAATCATATCTCTTGTGATCTTCCAGGGACTGGCGAGGGAGAGGTGGAAGAAGCCGAGAGGCTGCTGCAGCCTTTCCGTCTCCGCTACCCACGGGTGAGTGGAGATTAGGATCCGCTGCTTCTGGTTCAAACCGTGTATTAGTTGATGACTGAAACTTTGAGGGTGTTCAGGATTATGTATTTTATTTGTACACGCAGTCATTAAGTAGACTAGACTTCTAATAAATACATTAAATATATATTTTTTGTCTCCTTGGCAATAATTCGACGTTAGACCGAAAAGAGGAAAAGGATAGTTCCAGATTGTATCAGAGTATCTCTATACTTCCGTGACTAATTCATTTCATGTATCTCTGAACCTGTGACTCCAGACAGGCATGGTTTAAACCTGCAACTTTACTTAACGAATATGTTTGTTTGAACTTTTAACTCTTACTAAACTGTTGTCAAAAAGACGCATTCAGGCTCTCTGGGAAATCTAGGGGGGGGGGGGGGGGGGGGGGCAGATTGCATCATGATGCGCCTAGCAACTGATGCAGAAACAGTGGGGGTCGGCAACCTGAGGCACACGCGTGGGCATATATGTTGGCTCACAGAGGATTTTAAGAGGCAAAGAATATATTGTATTTTATTGTATTTAGCACATCACAAGAACTGGAGAATACTTAATGTTAAATAATGATTTGTTTAATGAGTATTTAAGTATTTGTTTAATTCATAATGCAAATCATTATTTTGTGCCCGCCCATGACCCGTTGTGATATAGCAATTAAAACATGTTTATTTCCATTGTTACTATTGATTTGCGTGGTTTTACATTTTTTTCAGTTATTTTATATGGGAAACATTTAGAATTGCGATACGAGCAAATTGAGTTACGACCTCGGTCCAGGAACGAATTTCACTTGTATCTCAAAGTATTACTGTATTGGTGTGAACTGCAAATACCTCTCAATTCATGAGGAAGCAGGCCTTCTCTTTATTGGTCTTTTATTAAGACTCCAGATTGTGTTGCAAGCTTCTGGTTCCTCTTTCAAACCTGTTCTTTCTTTCTCGCTGCCGCTGAAACGCCTCCATTGCATTGTTCTTGGAATCTTTCTTTTTCCACACCTTGCATTTCACGTCACTGCTTTCTTGGAGATCCCTGCTTCCACTCCTTTCTTTCACCCGCTTACCAACCAGTAAGGTAAGTATTCTTACACTCCTTTTGTCCTTTCATTCCCACATTCTTGTAATTTCACAATCCCTTTTTCCGCTCCACCTTTTGCCGACACGTCTGCCCAACCCGGAGAGTAAACTCTGACATAATGTTTACCAACCCAAAAATGGTGAAACACAGCCAAGAGTCATTGCTGCACAGGAGGCGTGCCTGCAAACGGATGACAGTTTATTACTCAGTAGATTGATATATAACACTAGAGGTTAATTGCTTGTTTCTTCTCCTTTACAGGGAGCAATATTCCTCTTCTTTGCAGGAAGGACGGAAGAGATCAAGGGGAACATTGATGAGGTGTGTTTCATTAAAACGTTTCAGCAATGTGGCTTTAAAGAACGATGACTTTTGTTTTAGTTCCTGCATGTTTACTGGCCTTTCGTGCAGCATTTGTCTCTCATGAACCTGATGGCAAAGAGCTGTAAATGATTACAAGCTGTCCAGAAGGAGGTTGTAGGACGAAAGGAGGAGGCCACTTTAGATATAGGAAAATGACTTTATTTAAAACCCCAGTCTAAAAATATTTGAAACTAGGAAAGCAATCCGAGAACGCAGACCTCCCCCAAGCAGCTCATTCCCCTCCTAACTGGATTTACACCGTCCGCATGCTGATCTGGATCATCATCAAAAGGTTATAAATTGTTCTTGGTATCTTTATACACCAACCATGAAAAGTTAAAGTGAATCGGAGTTTGTGTATTTTTAGGTGGGTTTTTTCTTTTACACATTTTTGAATTCCTAAATGAGGTTTTCAATGTTAAAATGTTATATTTTTTCCCAAAGTCATTCTGGATCCAATTCAGATGAAATTCGGTGTTGAGATAGAGGCCCCCCCCACCCTACATGACTGCGTCAAATTCCATAAACATCAGTCAATAATCAACCGAGATATTGAGGAAAAAAACGATGAAGCTCCATTGACTGCAATGTTAACGAAGATTTCAAACTGATCCATAATCCAGGATCTCTACTTGATCATCACCAAATTGTTATCATCTATTCCTGGTGACATTCCCAGCATTTCCTGAAAATGTCATCAACATCCGTCCAGACCTTTTTGATTTGCATAACCTCCTCGGCGGAGGTTAGCAGGAAGAAGATATTCACAGACCTCCACTGGTGGGAATCTTCTTCAGTGGTTCAAATGTGGAATGGAGTTGGTGCCTAAACCAACAGCTGAACACACTTAATACTGCATGTTCACGTCAGATGATCCGTCGCCAAAACTAACCGATCTGTCATTTCCCGCGCCACGCTACCAGGCGGTGGCGCTCTTTGAAGATGGCTGCAAGGCTCAGCAGGAGTGGAAACAGTTCCACCACATGTGCTACTGGGAGCTGATGTGGTGCTTCACGTACAAGCGGGTATGGAAGATGGCGTACTTCTACGCCGACCTGCTCAGCCAGGAGAGCCGCTGGTCCAAGGTAGGGGTGGGGATCGGAACAGGTGTAGTCGGCCGGGCCGCCTGAGAGAGGAAAGGAAAGAATCCTGTCTTTGTGCCTCTCTCCATGTAGGCCATGTATGTTTACATGAAAGCTGCTTACCTCAGCATGCTGCCTGACGATGAGGCCAGGCCTTTTGGGGAGAACGAGGTACAGCTCTTTAGGTAAACACTTCTGTGGCGATGGTTCTGTGTTGACCTCATGAAACGCCGCTTCTGTGTGCTGCAGCTGTCGTCCTTTAGCGCCACTAACGCAGATTCACATAGGGCCCCTCTTCAACGCCCCCTAGGGTTTTTCCAGCTGATTTCAGTGTAATGCGGAAGAGAAAGAAAGAAAGTTAGTTTTGTTGCGGGTGTCGGAGGCCACTTACGGCCAAGTGGCCAAAAATATATTGCGCGTGGGTTTCAAAAGTCTCAGGCACAATCAATAAAACTTGGGCCTTGTGCGTCCTTCACTAATTCCCACTGCTGTTTTCCTGCTTTATAGACAAGTATCCACATTCAAGCAAAAGATAGCAGGGAAGTCTCCCCCGACGGAGAAATTCGCTATCCGGAAAGCCAGACGCTACAAGGCTGCCTGCCCGAGCAAGCTTCCGGTGCCGGTGCTGGTAAAATGTTACACACAAAAAGTTCCGCAATAGGATGCTGCGTTACGAAGCCCACCGAAAAGTATTTTACGTTTTTGTTGCAGGAGATGATGTACATGTGGAACGGCTTCAGCATGATCAGCAAGCGGCCTGAGCTGACTGAAGGCATGCTGCACACTCTCGAGGAGGCAGAGAGCGCCCTGGTGGAGTCTCTGGGTAATGCAGCTAACCCAAACCCACCTGACCAGCGAATCATAAAAGACCCACCACTCACGACACTTGTGTGTGTGTGTGTGTGTGTGTGTGCGTGCAGAAAACGAGTTTTCGGTGGACGACCGCTGTGTGATCCATCTGCTGAAGGGTCTGTGTCTGAAGAACCAGGGTCTCCTCCAGGCTGCTGAGGAATCCTTCCGGAAAGTGTTTTCCAGGTGAGCTGCAGGAGAAGTACCTCGGATGCGGGCGAGCGACTCTAGATTGCCACCTAGCATCAGAGAGCGCTCTGAATGGCAGCCCAGAGTGGCTGGTTCATGTTGAATTTGTGCCTGTTTACATTTTTAAGAAATACAGTTAAACCATTTGCATAATAACAGTTGAAATAATAATTGTACTGAAAAGGCTGTTGTGTTTGCTTTGTTTTTTTCTCCAATCATAACTGCAGCATCCCCTTCCTGTCTGTTATTTAAATGTCCTTCTGAGGACATGTCAAAATGTACTGCTTACTCAAGTGCCATGAAATCCTCAGCTATTGAGTCGCATGGGACGTTTCTAAACCAATCGAAAGTAGCGATTCTGATCTCTTAAATTCAATCTAGAAGTCAGTTTGTCCCCGCAGAGAAACTGCTGGTTTCCTGGCAGCATGAGCGAATCGTACGTGAATGTGATGGGCTGGCTTCTCTCTGTGTGCTCAGTGAAAAGAAGATCAGGTTTGACCACTACCTGGTGCCCAACGCTCTGGTGGAGCTCAGCCTGCTCTGCATCGACCAGGGCAGGAGGGACGAGGCGATCGGACTCCTGCACAAGGCCAAGTACGTCACACGCAGCATTTACTGCTGAAAGCAGTCGCTGTTACCACGGCAACAAGGACGCTGACGAGATGTCATTCTCGTCTGTGAATTTTCATTGGACTTTCTTCCGAACAGAAGCTAAAGGCTTTCTTATTTCTTAATTAAATGGAATTAATTAAATGTGTGTGTGGGGTGGGGGTGATGATGATGATAATGAATATATTTATTTATTTATTACGGTCTTGTTTCCGTTGAAAGTCCTTCGGGCCGGGAGTAAATTGTTAATGGAGTTTCAGGGCAAACAAGGACATTTGCTGATAGTGGAGCCCTAAAAAGAACAGACTACGCTCCATAGAGGTCTTTAACCGGCTCAGAGGCGGCCAGGCGTCGAACCTGCAGCGCTTGGCTTGGCTCAGCAGGAAAACCGGACCCAGGCAGAAGCTGCTGGAACATCCAGTGAAGTCCAAGATTCATCTTCCTCACAGATGGAGACGTTTTCTTCTGGGATTTGTTGAATCATTTTCCCCGCTCCATCTTTATTATGGGACATTTTGGAGGTGATATTTCACGGGTTCCTCTTTCTCCACGGCAGTTGAGCTTCTTGAACAGTAGAGGTCGCTCTCTGCCCATTTTCTACACGTCTTGAAAGACTTGGCAAAGTTCAACTCCCACTGGGTAGCAGTTGAGAATTCATAAACAAAAATAAGGGTCAAACTAGTAGCGCTCGTCCATTTCGTCCAGCACTTATTCATAAACAGTTTCTTTGTTTCTGTCCAAACTTCTATTTTCTGTTTCTAGACACAACTACAAAGAATACTCCATGGAGTCCCGGACGCAGTTCAGGATACACGCTGCTCTGGCCAAACTCAAGGCCAACACCAGCGAAGAAGAAGACACTCACCTGTAGGAGTCATGACGACACCAGGGCCCTCCTGCCCTCCCCGCGTGGCAGTTTTAGCTTGACGGGTTCTAACTTCTATCCAAATTCGCCAAGTGCATTCTGGGTATTTTACTACTTTTCTGCACTTCTCAGGCTTCGGCCAGCACCGACGGATCCCTGCACATAGCCGCCAGAGGCGGTGGTTCCTCCACTGGCTTTCAAGGAGTGGAATTTAGCATTTAAAGCCTCGGGATATTTTCATATTTCATATGTTCTTATTGTTTACACTGGAAATCAATTTTAATCAGCAAGTGACTAAAAGCCACTATAAATGTCAAATGTAACAAATTCTGACTATACTGTTTTACCACAAGGAGAGTGTTCTATGTTATTACATATTGTAGTCCATCCACTCTCCAGTAACCTTTTAATGTGTGAAAGGTATTTTTGCATAAATAAATTCTGTGTTGTTTTAAATTACCCTAATTTGCATGCTTGTTTGTCACCACCTGGCTTGAACCGGGATCTATCCTTGGACTCTCGCGTGGTTGGACGATTGCGATCGTCTCATCCACAGCTGTTTATCCACCTTTTTGAATCGCGAGCGCTGGGTACACCCAGGGATGAGACGCCAGCTCATTATGGGGCCACGTGAAACACACACAATAGGTCACACTTTGTGGCCTATTCACCTAAATGGGATGTTTTTGGAGGTGGAGAGAAACCGGAGAACCAGGAGAAGCCCCCCGCGGACACAGGGAGAACACACAAGCTCGGCACAGATAGGAATCGAACCCGGGACCTTCTTGCTGTGAGGCAACCGTGCCGTCGTGCTGCCCCGTTTCCATTACGTTACAAACAATACACAAAATTCCACGGGTTGGACGGAGTTATTTTTTGTAATGAACTCATTTGTGCTACTGGTGGTTGCTATGGCGATGCGGGCCACCGTCCTGCTGGGTGCTATTGTAGCGTACATTGTGGGATAAGCCCACAAACGCACACTTCACCGGATGCTCGTACATTTGAGATTAAGCGCAATGCTTTTTAGTTCATGACCAGGTAAGGTGTCAGATCTGACATTCTGGTTTATGTTGTAGATAACAGGACAGCGTTTCTTGGTCCGACTGGCTTATAGTTCTGTCTGTTCTGTTTTTTTGCGTGAAAACTGTTCAGAAGAAGGAAGTATCTACTAAACCAGGCTGAAATGACGGCTGTTTTTCCAGAAGCACTCTTTAGATACATTTTTCCACAGAACACAGTCTGTACAGAGATGAATTTATTTCAGTTGTAGCTGAACACAGCTCATAAAGCATGTTGAACAAAGAGGGCTCACAGCTATAGATGTTTCTATCCAACTCAGATGGAGGTGCCTTCGTGTCCTTACACAGCCGTTTGGTCTCTTTGTTGAACTGAGTGAGTCCAACATCACGCGGGTTCAGCAGGAGGTGTGTAAGGGGCTGCTGCTTGCTCCATTTTCATTTTGCGTTTCATGATTTTCTGTTGCTTTCTCTCTTCCTTTTGCATCTCCTCAACCAATTCCTTGAACTTGGTGCTGCGATGGTCCAGCGAACTCCCAAATCGCTCTCTGGCCTGAATTAGCAGCTTGTTGCGGCGGGCTTTCTCCTCCCTCAGCTTGTTTTTTTTTTCAAACTTTTCTCTGCGCCAGTCAGCAACCATCTTGGGCATTTTGGCCATGTTTCCTGCGATGAGTTTCTCTCTGTGTTGGAAATGGAACAGATCAGAACAGCATATGTTTGTCACAGATTCTCACAACTACTGGAAAATACGGAGTAATATGAACTTCACAGACGTCATTGTCCTACTGTGTGTTCTCCTGTGGCTAAATTAAACTGTCCATTTGTTTTTTTGTTGAACTGTTTAATTGCACTATTATTTTATTTTGTATTGTTTTTTAACTTGTTGTATTCTAATTGTTATTTCTTTTAGGGTGACATGTAAAAATCTGTCCAGGGACTGCAGATGAAAAATAGCCTTTTGGTTAATTCTGGTATATTTACAGAAGTGTTATCAATGTACACTGTCCCTGCTAAATAAACCAATAAATAAAAAAATAAACATCGCGGTCAATCAGGACATGTTTACGCGAGATTTCGTCCTCTGCCTTCATCAGTTCACTGGTATTAATGAGTTCAATGTTTTTCACGTATTAGCAACTTTTACTCATGGTTCGTGCTTATTCTTGTCACCATAACTTAATAGAAGCTCATGAGCACTGCAATAGATGAGCTAACATAACTGACTTGACAGACAGCAAAAACATCGGCTTGTGTATCTGTCCGATAATTGGCGCATTGACGATAGCATTACTTACCTTGCCAAACGTTTGGCATTTTCTTCCTTCTCCTTGGCTTCGATATTCTTCAGCATTACTTCTAATGGGGGGTGCCACTCTTTTTCCTCCGCGATGATCTTGTCCAGTTGCTCATGGCTGGGCCACAAAGACGTCGGGTCGATGCCCGACGCCGAACCGTACCGACCGAACAGCTTCCTGTCGTATTTAGCCGTCTTCTGCCACTCCGGGGTCGCTTCGCTGTCCTTGTCTGGGATGTAAGGCTCATGGAGGTTCAGCTTTAAAGGTTTCGGGTTGTAGGAGGCAGTCTGTAACACAATCCTGCTCTGACAGTTTGCAGAAAATATAGTTTTTAAAGATGAAATCCCACATAGATCCGCCATCCTCCTACACAACATGGAGGCCGCCATCTTTGCTCTTCTGTACAAAGGACCCCTGGGATGACAGAGGTGGCCGCGACACTGCCTATTCAAAACATCAGACGTCACGGGGAGTAATGCGTTCACCCGCGTTGGTTTGTTTGTTTTTCTGTTAGCAAGATAACTCAAAACGTTACAGACGGAACATTTTCAGGAAATGTTGGGAACAGATTGTTAAATTCTAGTGATGATCCAGAAATTATCCTGGATTATGGATCACTTTGAATTTGTCATTAACATTGCAGTCAATGGAGCTTCGAAGTTTGTTCTACAATATCTTTATGATTATTGACCAATGTTTATGGAATTTTACACAATCATGTAGGGTGGGGCCCTCTATCTTACCACCAAATTTAATTTGGATCTGATCCAGAATGAAATCTGGAAAAAATATTACATTTTGATATTGAAAACCCCATTTACGGATTACATTTTGTATTTAATTACACATTGTCTCTTGTGAGAGGAGTAAAAGTGGAAAGTTGAATTTTGGTTGATAACCAACCCTGAAAATCCTCCCAAAAATTCTCAGAATATAAGCAATGGATGAACAGATGATCAATAGTTTCAATTTCAGTTTCGCAAAAGACACAATTATTCTGATCCAAATTTCATCTTAACAGCTCTTTGGATGGATAGATATTATTCATGATCGAAACGAACTTCTTTGATACCTTCATGAACCTTTTTGTGGATTTATATTTTCACATTGTTTAAAGGTAAAATGTGTTCATGTTTGAATGTTTATCTTAGATTGGAAAATCAGCATAAAACTGCAAAAATAAAATCTAATAAAAAACAAAACTTAACTGGAAGAGGACTCGGAGAGAACAGACCTCTGCCGAGTAGCTCATTACCCTCATAATTAGATTTACACAATCCAGATGGTGATCTGGGTCGTCATCATCAAAAGGTTATAAATTGTTCTTGGTATATATAGATACAGAGAGAGATAGAGGCCCCCACCCTACATGACTGTGTTCCATAAACATCGGTCAATAATCAACCAAGATATTGAGGAACAAATGTTGAAGCTCCATTGACTGCAATGTTACCGAAAGTCTCAAACTGATCCATAATCCAGGATCTCTTCTGGTTCATCACCAAAATGTAATTATCTCTTCCTGGTAACATTCCCAACATTTCCTGAAATGTTCATCAATTTCCTTCCAGAACCTTTTGAGTTATCTTGCTAACAGACGGACAGATGATCGAGCACATATCAAGATCTGCTCTAGATCTAAGTAATATTCCAGATCTGGTCATCCAGAATATTTAAATTGAGAAATTACACTACTGTGAGACAACAAATAAAAATCCAGACATGAACTCAGATCAAAATGTGAATGACTGAACTCATTTTAATGAAGGTCTGCTTCAGGACAAATTATCGTACTTCACAAGTTCACTGAACTTTGAACCTATGGAACTGTAATTGACAAATGTTCACAGATGGTAAATGTATCAATTGCTTATCAACGGTCACTCTCAGAACTTTAGATCAGTGTTGCTGCTATTCATTTAACAGCCCTGTCGACTCAGGGGCAGTTATGAGCAGGTGGGCTGTAGCCCGGGCACCAGAGCAGCAAGGGCAGGCTCACACGACACCTTCCTCAAACGTCTAAGCACCACTGGGGAGGGAAATCAACCTCCTTTGAATGAGATATTTTATGCTAACCTCCTTAGCTCCACCTCCTCCTGTCTCCACCTTCGCTCAACTTTTACATTTTGATTCCTTTTCAGGAAGCACAGACAGAGCAAGCGGAGTTGCTCTGGAGTGCAGCACTCACAGACACAGATGACGTTGCTTTTGTGTCGTGGGAAGTCGGAGCTCTCCATCGTTCATTAAAGATTTAGGGTTCCCATGGCAGGAGTAGAATTAGGCTGGAGGTGGGGGTGGGCATGACAGAGGCTTAATTTGGCTTAGGAGCGATCTGGTGCCAAGATTTGTGCTTTAGGGATCACATCAACGTCAGTCACAGGCAAATAGGCTTTTTAGCACTTAGAGTCTTAGACTATAAGGGGAAGTAGCAAAGTCTATTTCTGAGTGTGTGAGTAGGAGTGATGGGTGAAGCATTAATACATGTTAGGGGGAGTGAAACATGCACCTGAATCAGGATGCGGTAACCTCCTGTACTTTCGGCTTGTCCCGTGAGGGGTCGCCACAGCAAATCAACGTTCTCCACTTCACCCTGTCCTTTGCATCGTTTTGCGCCGTTTTACTGCTCGCAATCATTCCTCTCTTTTCTAGAGCAGACCCCCACTTCTCTAGATTCTCCTCTACCTCACTCCAGATCACAATGTCATCTGCAAACATCATTTTCCATGGAGCTTCCTGTCTCACCTCATCTGTTAGTCTATCCATCACCATGGCAAACAAAAAGGGGCTCAGAGCTGGTGGAATCCCACCTCTACACTAAACTCCCCTGTTACTCCTACTGCACACTTCACTGCTGTCGTACAACTGTCACTCATGTCCTGATCTACTCTGACATACGAATGTAGACGAGACGATTTAGGTCGCCTCGTCTACGAGAAAATGGATGGATCCATTCAATGGGGAAATTAAATACGGTAATACCTCGACATACGAGCCCTTTGACATACGAGCCAGCCTGCAACAAAATCAACATTTTGCTTTGAGATGCGACCATAAATTTGAGCTGTGTTCTCTCTGGGTTCTCCGGCTTCCTCCCACCACCAAAAACATGCAAATTAGGTTAATTGCCCATAGGTGTGAGTGTGTGTGTGTGAATGATTGGCTGTGTGTGTGTGGCCCTGCGATGAACTGGAGGTTTGTCCAGGGTGTACCCCGCCTCTCGCCTGCTGACTACTGGGGTAATAATAATAAATAATAATAAGCTTTATTTATATAGCACTTTTTTAGAAATAAAATTCCCAAAGTGCTTTAACAGATATTAACAAATCAACATGAATCATATAAACAAAAAATACATATTAAACAAACATTAATCAATGTAAAATGGGTGTATAAAAGCAACAGTGGCGTCAGGGCACAAGCCATGAGACTAGGTAGACTCCAGCACGAACCGTAAGCGACTAAACGATCAAGAAGATGAATGATAGATAGATAGATAGATAGATAGATAGATAGAGAGATAGATAGATAGATAGATAGATAGATAGATAGATAGATAGATAGATAGATAGATAGATAGATAGATAGATAGATAGATAGATAGATTGATTGATTGATTGATTGATTGATTGATTTTATTGGTCCCCGTAGGGGTTTTTCTTCACTGATTGAACATCAACAACATCATCACACATCACTGACAACAACCAATAATAAACCACATGTGACAATAATGAGAAAACAAAGACAAAGCAGTAACAGACATCAACAGACAGGCCGATCAGCGAGGACTACTGTTCAGGGCAGCTATAATCGCAGGCATCAGGCTTTTCCTAAGTCGAGCCCTTCTGCAATTGAGAGTCCTGTATCTGCGTCCTGATGGTAGTGGGATGATGTATTGGTTTTGTGGGTGGGTGGGATGAACGAACCCTCAAGGATTACTGTGACCTGGATGAACGAGAATCTACACCAACATAATAATATATGGACAGGAAGGTATTTACCATGAAAACACCGGCTCAAAAAGCTAACTAATCATCAGCCTCGACAGCTTGGTCTGAATTCTGATTCAACAGCACATTCTCATTGTCTTTTGTGGGGCCACCTACTGGCTCCAGTGGTACTGGTGAGTGCTGGGCTTTCACTTTGAACACATCCCACTTCTCAGGAAGAAGACCTTTGTTGAAGAGGACAGAAGCCAAGTAGGAGAAGAACAAGATGGCAGCAATGGCAGACAGCATGGAGATGGTCTTAACTGGAGCATACTGGACATAAATGCCATCCTCCAGAGTGCATCCTGGGAAGTGTATGAATGGTTCTAATCCTAGTGATGGTTCACCACTTAGCAGTCTTAACAGCAATCCCACCATCAACCCCATAACCACCCCATAACCATTGGAGATGTTGAAGAACAGGACACACAAGAGTTGAGGAAAGATTAGCACGTAATTGAGTTCAGCACCAAGGAACCAGAACAATATCACACTGTGCTTCAGGTAGGATAGCGATGTTCCAATCACGCCCCCTATTGCCACGGAAGCACGGATCACCCATTGAGTCTCTCTGTCTGAGGCCTGAAGAAGAAATTGAAGAAGGTAAATAATAATGTTGTCTCGCTCACAATCATTACTGATAAAATAAGGTCAGTCTTGGAATGAAATTATGAACATTTTAGACGTTAGTGTTTGATAATATTGCATTTCACAAAAGTGTAATTTCATTTCAAGACCAGCATATGGCAATGTGGATTCAGAAATAACAATTTGACTTAATGGCAAATCCCTATTTTGGTCATTTGTACAAGTAAAGATGTCATGTTAACTCTCAAATTGTTCCTTTGCTTCTGTTGCACTTGTTTGTGATATTTTGGGAATGCATAATATAATCAGAACCTGGAAATACGTGAAGCCTATGTTATACCGATGTGAATGCCTTATCTGCATCGGTGAACAAACATCTTGGATTCAAAGAGATTGTGGATGTTGCTTTTAAGTTCTTGTATGTGCAGAAGTAGCACTTTTTGTGTTTCCCCTACACCTGAAACAAGTTTAATATTTTACCTGAGGCCTCAAGTTCTTGTAAATGTTGGAGGTGAAGATAGAAGATGCTGAAAGCAAAACCGAGTCCGCTGATGACATCCCGGCTGCTGCAACACATCCAACTCCAATGATGGAGATGTAGGTTGGTGTAAGGTGCAGCAGGGCAATTGGCATAGCCATAGCTGATTCCCCACGTTCATACGGAGATGGAGAACCGTAGCTGGTCTGGTTCCAGTCTGTTGAGGAAACCTGAAAGTTAACAGTTCTGAAAAAAAATCACTTCATTGAAACTGTTATTACAATATGAGACTGGCGTGTTCCAGTGTGATTAGAAAGATTTCCCAATACAGTGAATTAAAAATGCGCTCGGTGGTGATCTGTGAGGTCATAATGTAATATCTCTGTTGTGGCAGCTCAGGAATTACCGGCTCTGCAGCATAAAGTGGAGCGTTGTTGTTCATCATGATGATGCTAGTGTTGTCAATTATGAAGGAGGAAGAGCCGGTGAAAAAATACTGGAGAAACCTGCAGACTGTGACACTGACACAAAGGCATTAGCAGCAAATCCTTCTGGTCCTGTAAGTTGAGA
This sequence comes from Brachionichthys hirsutus, assembly GCF_040956055.1. Lineage (NCBI taxonomy): Eukaryota > Metazoa > Chordata > Actinopteri > Lophiiformes > Brachionichthyidae > Brachionichthys > Brachionichthys hirsutus. The sequence continues at coordinate 9,821,612 of NC_090912.1, forward strand.
GGTGGGGATTCAAAAATCAGACTTGTTTGTTCAGCACATCCCATAGATGCTTGATTGGATTGAGATTTGATTTAATTTTCAGGCCAATTCAACACGTCAAACTCAGTGTTGTATTCCTCAAACCATTCTGCAACCATTTTTGATGTTGCTCACGTGCCCATTTTTGACGCTTTCGGCAGTGGGCAGGGGTCAGCACAGATACCCTGACCGGTCTGTGGCTATGCAGCCCCATAAACAGCAAACTGCAATGCACTGTTTATGTTTACACCTTTCTATCAGAACCTGCATTGACCTATTCAGCAATTTGAGCTCCAATAGTTCATCTGCTCAATGGAAATACAAGGGCCAAGCTTTGCAACCGACCTGCATCAATGAGTACTGCTCACTGCTTTTCCCTCCTCAGACAACTTTTGATAGTTACAGACCACTCAAACCTGGAACACTCCATAAGAGCTGTAGTTTTGGAGACACACTGAACCAGTCATCCAGCCATCACAATTCGGCCCTTTTCAAACCCAATCAAATCCCAATGCTCATCTTGTGACACAATGTTCATTTGCTGGCTAATATTTCCCACAACTAACAGGTGACATGATGAAGGCCTAATCAGTATCAGTGGTCATAATCTTATGGTTGATTGGTGTATGTGATTTACATTGCTAATATTTGCAACCCCAGAAACATCATGATTACCTGTGGATGAAACAGCTGCCCCGATCAGAATAACAGGTATCCCGAATAAAGGATAAAGGATAGAAGCAGCGATGCATATTTTCTTGGCTATGGCTGTAGAAGAGGCTGACAAGGTTCTCTGATGAATGATTTGATATCCAGTACTTCCCACAGCCTTAAAAGAAATTCATTCGGTTGGTTATTCAGTAGTAATACATCCACATTGGTAAATACCTAAACATTTCCGCCTGTAATTATTTCTAAAACAGTATTTTAAAAAAAATTCAAGCAAACTTTTTAGTTCCTCCTGTCTAATGGGTTTAGCAACATCCACCCTGTATCTGTTTGATGGCAAACACATGCTTGACATTTTAAGTGATGGGAAAATTAGAATTGTAAGATGCATGCAAGAAGGCAGGTATGATATTCTGGAGAAATATATTTTTCGGCATGTAAGCGGAAATATATTTTTCGGCATGTAAGCGGAGGGTTCATCAGAACCTCCTGGCAAACCATTAATTTTCTTACATTGAGTTCTTACATCGATGTAATCAATACACACTTTTCTATAACCTACAAACTAGTGGACCTCATAATGGATGAGTACAACAAGTTTAATCGCAGGCTCACTCCTGGTTCATTCACATTCGAGTGGCAATGACTGGAGACCAAGAGCATCACTGGTTGTACCAACTCCAAGTATATGTATTTGAAAAAACCTTTGACTGCTCTCTTACTGATGCTGAGGAAAAATACCTTTAACCTTTAATTCCACCCAACTATTACTACAACTAGAAAAAATTGTCTCAGACAATAACCTCCGCTTACAAACTATTCATGCTAAAATATTTCCGTTAAAATCATTCATTCATGAAGACATGAAGACAAAGACTGTATTCAATGTAGGAAAGGCTGTTGCCTTACAAGGAATAGAAAATCATCAATCATGAGCCAGGTCCTTTTCAGCTCTGGTTGACCAATCCAGGGAGCGTGTAAAGTGTTGTTCATCAGCGTCTCACTGATATCCAAGGTGTGAGGGTTCATCAGAACAAAGGGAACACAGACCCACTGCAGAAACAAAAATGTACAATGTATGATATACACACTTTCAAAGCATTATTTGTGAAGTTTGATATGCATTGTGGTCCTTAAAAGAAATGAGCTTACCAATGCTATGAATATGAGGATTAACTGTATAATGTCTGTGTAAGCCACAGAGTAGAGACCACCCATAACTGTGTAGCTAATGGCAACGGCAGCAGAGATCCAGATGCATATAGAGAAAGACAAATCCAGGACCACACTCAAGGTTCCTCCTGTCAAACACATTTAAAAATGTCAATGAAATTACATTGTGCAATCATTTGGTTTTCATGTGACTCTAGCCTTATTATCTATATGTTCATTATCTTTATTATTCTGCCCGTTTGTGCAAAATGTTGTTTCACTTTTATTTACCACAAAAAAAGCCATCCCAGTTCCGACTGTCTGTTTGCAAGTATCCATTTTGTCCCTGCCCCGAAAGTCTAATATTCCATCCACGACTATGAACTGTGCCTGTCCTTTCTTGGATAGTACCTATCTGCCTTCTATCCTGTGCTCTTCTTATCCATTTGGGTGGATAAATACATTTTCTACAAATTTACCCATCAAAGGGTGCTGCTCATGGGTCCAATTGCCACATCTGGACCAGAATACTATATCTCACATTCACACATAGTTTTCAAGACTACCAGCATTTCTCAAATGAAGCCTGATTGCTCCAGCTGATCTGGCTTTGTTCATATATATAATCACCTTTTTTTTTTTATCAGTAATGTCTGGGAACATCTGATTGGTGATCAGCAAAAACATTTATTTTGATTGTAGCCTCACCTTGTGTCGTATTAAATAAATAAATAAAAAAAATAGCTAACAAATATTGTTAGGATTTCAATCCTGTAAAATTTCAGTTTACTCACAATGTTCCTTTTGATTCAGAAAAAAGCTGACAATAAAAGATCTGCAAATGCAAGCACACACACACACACACACTAGTTTCACACCAAATGTAGTAAATATACCTAAACCAATTATTATTGAGGGGAAGGCGGTTAAATCCACTAATATCGCAGCCAGGCTCATTGCAGCTGTTATCACTTTTCCATACTTGACACGGATAGGGTCCAGCATCGTCACACAGTTTCTTTCTCTCAACGGCTTGGCAAGCACCAGACCACCTTCGTTTAAACAAAAGGCCAAATCACAATTAGAATAAAACGTCAAATGAGGGGGAAAGCAAAAGCAACAAAAAGATTGCATGTAATCATACAAATACAGCAATTACATTTTTAAAAAGGGATAAAATGGCAAAACTTTCATTGCTGTGTGGTTTTTGTAATTCATATTCGACAAAATAAATTTACCAACAATTCTACAATTTGTGGAGACAAATGTGTTTCTCAAGGATATTTTTATTCAGAAAACCTTAATTAATCTGAGAGCACACAACCTCCATCAAACAGTATACAAGGATGACTAACTGTGGTTTAATAGCATTAGCAATAGCATTAGTTTCCTGCATGCCATGCAGCCAACATTAATTTATAGAACCACATTTTCTGATTTCCAGCCTCACTTTATTTTTGAAGGTTTGTTTTTTACAAACTCAGACAGTATCGATGTGAATATCATTTCAAACTCTTACTTATTAAGAAAGCTGAACTGTATGCCAGAAACATCAGCACTGTCCAGATCAGTCCCATGGAAGGAGTGTACATTATCTCGACTGTCCCAACAACGATGCCTCCACCAGTAAAGGTAGCTACAGGATTGAAACGAACACAATACTTCGGGAATAAACAATTGCTTTTGAAAAACTGTAAATAAAAAAATCATGAACACAAATACATACATTTCATTGATAGGGAAGTGAAAATTCTAAAAGTTTTGTTTAAATGCTACTGATAGGCTGATAATTGGACAATTATCATAATTCTATCAGCTTTTCTCTCCTCACCTGTCATAGTGACGATCCCCAGCACCAAGTTAATGCTCCGGTTTCCCAGCAAAGTCATCTCCATTCCAGTGGCTGAACATTTCTTCTGTTTCCTTCTGGACTTGAAAGAAGCCCAGATACCGGTCCCAAGGACCATCAGGTAGAAAATTCCTATCGCTATCGCTCCTGGGACGTTGGCTGCCATTATGAATTTGATAATCCACCTAAAGTGTGGCTTCAGAGTCTAATACTTCAAGTTAAATAAGTGATGTCACTCTAGCACGCTCGGGTGGTTTGTCTGAGGATGCGAACATGAAATACAAGCACGTGTAGCGCAGAGATGACGTGTACCGTCATCATTGGTCTACTTAGTCATGTGGGTGTATTAGACGGAAAGGTCAATTTAAAAGTTCCATTATCAACAGTCAACATTATCATTAAAAGATTCAGAGAATATGTAGGAATCGCTGTACAAAGTCAGAAACCATTATTGGATGAATGACCCTCAGATGACACCGATTTAAAAACAGACAGGATTCTGAAGTGACATCACGGTATATAAAAAAAAGACTGGTTATTGAATGAGCTCAGGAACACTTCTTAAAGCTATTGTTTGTGAACTCATTCAAATCTTCTCCACAAATTACAGTTGTAAACAGTCAAACCAGATCCAAAGACTCGTTTGGTGACACTCAAACCATCCTCATAATTTTCTTAATGTATAGTTTCCTCACAAGATGAACACATAAGAGAACTAATGATTACGTTTCCCGCTAAACTAAATTACAGTGTGTTCATAGTTGCTACAACAATGTTCCAAAAAGATGTCATGGTCTGTAAACTTTGGTTCAAGAGGCTCATTGTAATCTGATGCCACAATGCAAACAATATTGTTCTTTCAGCTCTTGTCTTATTGTTCTCTAATCTTTTCATCACATCAAATAAACTCAGACATAAAATTTAAGAAAAACTAGAAAGACAATCAGAGATTGCAGACCCTCGTCTCCAAAAGACTATTGGATCTTGTGAGACAGTAAACAGGGCTTCAGGATCAGAGAGGTCAAACCTGCTCTAGCTTGCTGCTTCGGAACGTACTACAAGACTCCTTCTGGACTCTTTTTCCCATCATGCCATTCGTGTCCCTCCCTCTTAAAGTGGCAGTTTGCAGCACAGGCACAATTCCAGATGTAAAAATATTTCTAGAATCTGGATCCAGATCCGGATCAACGCCATTCTCGGGGAGGACCGAGCCACGGACAGAACCTTGCTTGTGTAAAAAATTCAAGTTGATTGGGTTACTAGTTTTTGAGTTATGCGCTCGGACAGACAAACAAACAAACAAACAGACAGACAAACGAACCCAATTGCAATACCCTCGCCTACCCGAGGGTATTGCAAGGGTAACTAACAAAATGTGAGTCACTGAAGGTCACACAGCTATCATAGAACCTGTAGTTGTAATTATCCCTTCAAATACTTAACACTTTATTGCCAAACGTAACATATTTGATACACATTGATTTATTTTTCCCCGAAAAAGCTGATAGATACGAGCCAACACATGCATCTGCATTTTCCATGAAAATAAATCCGGATTTTGCAAAAGCTACATAAATCAGAGCGCTTGTATATATAAAAAATATATATGTATATGCTCACTTTAAAATGTGGTTAATATATACATATATATATTCTTTTTATTTTCCATTAATACCTTATTTCCAAAAATGTGACTGTTCTTACGATTACTTCATGGTGCGGGCTATAACTAATGTACTCTACTTCCTCATGCAAAGTACTGGCCAATCGCACAGCATGCACTGCTCACTTTAAATATGTCTTTTTTTTATTCCGTGAATTTTCTGTTACATTTACCTGCACTTTCTGTTATTAGTGAACTGTATGTTGTACTACGCACCGGACGGAGCAGCGCTCCTAATCTCTTTGCATAGCCACTATGCCAAGACAATAAAGGCTTTCTATTCTATTCTATTCTATTAAGGGGTTAAGGCTCCTCCAGCACAGTTTTAGTTTTGTCCTCATCTGAGATACATCCCAATTAGAATAGCCTAAACTCAAACTGTACCTATGAAATGAGCAGTCAAAATAAATCAGTCAGAAATCTGTAAGACCGACTCAAAAATCATGAAGGTTTTCCCAAAATCTGGGCAGAAAAGTTTGAATCAGACCCTGAAATGAGTAAAAATTAATTAAACTATTAACTAAAGAATTTAAATTGTAACTTTATTTTTATTTTAAATGAAGACATGACACATAGGAGTCACATTTTGGTCATCTGCGTGGATGTTGATCATCTTGATCACTCTTGTGATGTCCAGGCAGTTGTCATGGTTTCCAATAAGACGTATATTGGATGTTTGGATGGATTTAATGCAATACAGAAGCAGGCAATAAGAATTTAATGAATCCCTAGCAAATAACTTACAATGTTTTTTTACATTAAGAGAGAGCATTCATGGCTTTGGAACTTTTACAGTACCCAAGATTGAACCACCAGGAAGAGATTTCGTCTGACTGTATGTGGGGTGAAATTGTGAAGTAGTTTGAATGTTGATCACAAGCAATTCCAAAATATATAAAAGTTTAAATTAATTTACAAACGCATGGACTTGTCTCAGTACAGAGAGGGCGGGGCTTAATGTTAATAGTGGCCTATTATATAAACGGCTCCTTCTTGCCATTGTTGGTATATAATTATTGAAATATATTGTATATAAAATATTTCTTATTAATTATTTTGTAATGTGTGATATATATATATAAATGTTCCTAAATTGTTTCACTTTTTTTTATTACATTAGAAGTCCAATAGATTTGAAATCTTAATTTATTAAATCCCACCCCCATAATACAACTATCTTCTTCCCACTCCTTTTCAAGTATTTGCTATTTCTTGTGTACTTGGCATTAGGTGTTTTGGACATCTTTATTGTATTTGTTTGCCAAAATATGGTTTCTTGTACACGAAAAGGTATTATTTATTTGATTTTATTTTAATTCTGCAAACAACAAACAATAAACTAAACTAAACAAAGACCTATTTTGCACACTAATCAGCCAAATGCAGCCCTTCAGTGTGCATTCATGAAAAGCTAAAATAAAATGGTAACTTTCTATGAGAAAGACGAGCTGCTCCAATCTGCGTCTGATTCAGCTGATCATGACACTGCATATGTCTCTAGATCCTGACTGCAGCGTGCTGTGTCACTGCATATGCACATTTACATTCACACAGATCTTCACACACAAGCACTGATTAATACGCTGGGCTATACATCCGTCTTCTGGGAGATTTGGGAATCGGGAATCTGCATTAGAGAGGGAGAATGAAGGAGAGAAGGTGGCTGAATGTGGCACCAGCCTGGCGCAGACATAATTCCCGTTGCTCCCTTAGCTACGCCGGCCCCATCTGTCATCTGCGTGAACATCTGCAAACCCAAGGTGCCCTTGTCACCCAATGTTAGAGCAGTATGTTTGGCTTTTCCATGAAGGAAACCTGGAGTGATTCACCAGAATAAAAGCCATTAGACTGGCTGGTGCAGTGGTGAGTCAGCTGGGTTGTGCACATCAAATAGTTCAGGCGGCGCTGCCTGCCCGCAGGCCGCGCCAGGCTAGCACGACATCTCATCTACAAGCTGACAATTTGGCCGGAGCCTGCTCTTTCTTTGTGAGACTCGGATCCATATATGCAGAAAGAAGGGATGCAGGGCCTCGAATCAAGCATCAGCAATTCATAATATATCTATATAAAAAAAGCGTTATGTCTTTACTGGTGTAAATATGAGTACGCCCATATTTGTGGGAGGAAGATGTTTAATGTATTTTAATCATTAGCTATCATTGTGTACGAGTAGGATTTATAGGTATGATTAGGTTATTAATCAAGCTGGACAAATTTCATTAAATGTCCCATGTTATGAAAAACTCACTTTTCCCATGTTTCTACACTATTTTGGTGATTTTGGGTCCTTATCAACCCAAAAATAGCTAAATAAACCATCCAGTGAATCACCTCCTGAAACACATCTGGAAGAAATCCCTCATGGCTTGACGTCAAGCCGGGGGGAACGTGCGCATACATGCGTGTGTCCCTGTGTCTGCTCTCTCTTCACCGTCCCGTCATCCGGGCCGACATCAGCCGCTCCTGAGAGCAGCCAGGTATCTCTCAACTGACCTGGGAACACGGAAGAAGTGGCCCGGGAGGGGGAAGTCTGGTCTTCCCGGCTTCGGCTGCTGCCTCCACGACCCACCCTGGATAAGGTTTGAAGATGGATGGATGGATGATTCGAAGCATTTTTATTCCATCCTGAGTTTATCATTGCACCGTTTATTGCCAGCTCGGCAGATCGAGCTGAAACCGCATGCTGTATTAGTTCAGATCTGTAATATGTTTGTCTTGGTGTGACAAGTAGATGGAGAAGAGTAAAATAAAGCCTGCATGATTCTAAATATTTTTTATTGCATCCTGAGATTATTGGCATCATCGCCAATAACTCATTTTCTCCAAGGGCCACATTAGCATTATGTTTGGCCTCCAAAGGCCAAATGTAAACTATAACACAGTAAAAGATGTAACTAAATGTAATGTAATTTAATGTAAAATAAATGTAACTACTCCTTAACATGCTGTTAAGTAACTATTTATTTTGTTATTTAACTCTTTAGCTGCCACAGTAATTACAATAAAATATTCCGTTTTGATATCACTTTTTTAGAAGGTTGTAACTTAAAACTTGTTAGAGATAAAGCCATACTATAAATGAGAAATCGCAAGTATGAACCAAAGTTTGTGATAGGAATAAATTAACACATCTAATAATGTGGAAAAGTTCCATTCAAATGCAATCATCATGCAGGAACAAAGATAATCGATACAAAATCAAAGCAAAACCAAAAAGCCACCACCTTGTCTTGTCATGGACATGCGCAAACCAAAAAAAACAACCGAAGTGGGCAAGATAAAGAACATTCCCCGACGTCAATGCCGCGGAAAAGACGTCACTTTCAGGATCAGCACTGGACAGCTCCATATGTAGCCGACTACCTATGGAGCTGTCCAGTGTAGCTGGCCAAAAATTGGCCAAAATATTTTTTGTGTGCTAAAAACGTTACCTCACGGGTTACCACAGTAGCGCTTGTGCGCATGCTTGCTACGGATGTACTTTTGCGTCCGGGTTTAGAGCGTTTCTGGCAGAGCGGTTTGAGACAGAAATGACGGACGCCGTCCTGCAGCATCTGTTTGCTGTTTTGACGAAAGACTGGCACCGATATTTCATATAAGTGTTTTGGAGCTGCATTAACTTGTTGAGATAATATGGGACATTTAAGAAAAGGTAGAGTGTTTAGAGGTTAACAGGACAGATAAATGTGAGTTCACTATTTGACAAACAGGCCAATTAGTAATCATTGCTCATGAGATGACTAGTACTTACTAGATTAGATCTAGTAAGTAAACTAATCATAAACTATTCCTAACCACAGTTTAATTTACTCATGATGCGTGCGACTTTAAAATGTACTCAAGCCCAAAACGCCTGTGGCGTTCCACTCTGGAACTCAAAAGGTAAAAGCATTTGTAAATGATCTGTTACAGTTTTTTGCAGTATTTAAACATGTTCACTTCACTACCAAGTACCATAGTTGGCCCTTATATGTAAATAGTCTATAAACCAGTGTTGTGTAGGTCACATACAAAAATTACAGGCATGAAGAGGAAGCAGCAGTTTAGTGGGATCTCGGTCCCCGTCTGTCACGGCGCAGCCGTGCGATGCCTGGCCTGTAGGTGGATAGCTTCGGTTTCCAACACGCCTCTGTTCTGTTGTCAGGCGGCTCCGAGATGGACTTGGCGCAGTCCTCATGTGGGAGAAGATCCATCTCACTGTATCACGACATCGTTGATGGCGTCCACGATGAATGAAGGAAGGATCCTTGTTGCGCCTAAAGCTGCATGGTGACCTGCATGGCATTAAGAACTGTTAAATGAGCAGTTCAAGGAATTCTGAAAGTCAATGTATTTTAAAATAAATTACAACTACTGAACATTGATTCTATATTCAACCAATTTGAAAGCTTCGTAAAGCAGCGATGGGTCCGAGGTAATTTACAGAAGCTGCAATTTATGTTCTTTGACAGTCGCCTGAGGCTGCAGAAAAAACTGGGAAGGAAGCCAAAGACTTAAATATTTAAATTGATCCACTTCCCCGACTGGTGTCCTATCTAAAAAATAGATCAGAATCAACCTCCTTACAGTTTTCCTGTTTGTTATTTAAGTCTTTTTGCGGTGTAAATGACAAAGGTTGTTATAAAATACTGTTCGTGTCTGTGCAACTAATTAATCTGACCTTTCAAATTGATGCCAAATCCATGAATGTCATACGGCGATTAGCATGTCATCATTATAGAGCCTGACTTCCAGCATCGGCTCGGCTCCTCCACGCTTCCTGTTCTCCGACAGATGGCTTCACCCATCATTTAGGCTCTCCTCTCTGTGCACTCCGGGCTACAACCAAGGATCCGAGTCATATTCCTACTCGCCTCCAGGAGGCTTGACTGCCTTCCACCATGTTGTGATCGTCTTTGACTGACGTTTGTATAGCTGCATTTTGACTTCATCCTGTGTAAAAATAAATGAACCAAAACATTGAGCGTAGGTTCTAATGCGGCTCCTCGGAGCTGATTTCAGTGGCTGTATTTCAGATGCAGAGAGCGAGCCGCAGACGGGCCGCTGTGTTACGGCTGGACAGTCTGTTATTCACCACTGCAGCACTCCAGAGAGCGTGGCTGGCTATTGCATATGGCGCTCAGCTGGATTACAACAACAAGATCACAACAATATGCTCATTGTCCAACATGCAGGGATATAATCTCAAGGATTACTCTCTGATGAAACAGACCCCGGCCTCGCTGCGTTGATCCAGAGTGATATGGGCGATTTTACACAAGCTTTGTCTGCAAGCATCTTTGTTTGAGATTTTCTGATCCTTCAGACTCCAGAGCTTCATTCCAACTGTCCTCCTCTTTGTTGCCTGCGCACGAAGCTGGACGCAACAGCGGGCAAAGCTGCGCCTTCCCACAGCTGCCTCTCCAAAAGAAATGGGCAAACCCGTGAACAGCGAGCTGGCCACCATCTGCTGCGGTGAATGAGTGAGGATGCTTTTTGTCAAGTTAGTTGTGAATTCAAAACAGCAGCTGAGAGAACACACGGAGTCGGAGCGGCATCGCTGCTGCGCGACTCCCTGGCACAATGGTCTCCTTCTGAATCGCTGATGGTTTCACACGCTTTATGGGAGCCTCTGGGCCAAACACACACACGACATTTAGATGCAGAGTGAGAATGAAATCTTAATTTAATTGCAAAACAGAAGAGGATGAGAGAGAAATTTCTCATGCAGAGGACATGCTCTGATTTAAGATTGTATGTCTACTTAGCAGCAGCAGCGCCTCCTTTCTGGGCTGCTTCATGTAACTTCGTCTCCCGTTGCTTCTTCCTTTTTCTTCCAGACAGGCCTCCATTCCTTTTGAGCAGGTTTTTATGTCTTGCAAAAAAGCAACCTCTGAGAAAATGCTCGCTTAAATAACATTATAAAAAGAGTAATAGGTATCAAGCAGGCAGAGACATTAAGCAGACAAAGCAGAAAGCAAACAAACACAGTGGGCCCCCCCCCCTCAACATTCAGCAGCGGCCAAGAAGCAGTCGGTGGAGAGGCTCCTTTTGTAAGGCGCACCTGCGCGCTGTGTGAGAGTCCGCGGAACAAAAAAGTCCGTCCTCAACCACTCTGGACAGACGGGCTCGGCTTTTCATTTAAAGCTCGCTTGCTTACCATTTGTCACCTGGCTTGTTGACTCTTTTTTTCCCGCTCTTTTCGAGCTCACCTTTGTCTGGGCAGGCTCATTCGCAGAGGAAGCAACCAGCGGGTTAAAGCTCCGCGCTTCTGAACCGGCCGACGCGCTCCAGGCTTGGGCCCGTTCCTCCCGGGGAAGCTGCGCAGACAGGAGCCAACAATGTGTTTTTACTTTTATGTATTTTCATACGTTGGCCGCTAAAGTTAATATTTGGTCACGTCTTTTCCAGAAAGGAATATCTGTGAGCTAAAATGAAACCTTTCCTCCTGTGGGACAGGCTGAAGGGTTGAAAGCAACCTGCGACGCGTTTCTTGCAGGAGCAGCTTTTTTAAACCCTCAGAGGTTGCTTTCCACGGCTGGAGTCTGCCGGGTTCCTCACAGCAGATCTCAGTCGCAGTAAAGGCCCCGCGCGTGCGTGGAGCGGGACGGATGCGTGGAAGCCCACAGTCAGATTAAAGTCCAAGTCTCTAAACCACCAACACCAAAAATTACATTGATTATTAAATGTGTGTTAAAAAAGTTCTTTTCTTTTCTTTTTTTTCCACATTTCATTTAATTATGGATATTTCTTAGTTTCCCCATTTTACAAATCAAGAGAAAAGACATAGATTAAATACTGAAAAAGCATTTTTAAAGGCTAAAATTGTTTTGTAAAAGGAGATTCGATTTTAAACAACCGTTTCTGTGTTTAAAAATTGAAGGATATTAATATCCAAAGCTGGAAAGTAAACATGAACAGTGAGAGGAATTTCTGTTCTGGCTCTGTTGATGTCTTTATTATAAATAGTTTATTCATCTCACAATACCCAATGTTCTGGACAAAGATAATAAATACATTAAATGCAGCAGCTATCACACAAAGCCTAAAGTAAAGTAGTACGTTGATGCTCATCACAAAGTATGGTACTGAAATATTGATTAAAGTATAGTTACTCTGAATAACTTCAAACTGTTCATGGTATCTGCTGTTTAATACAGTAAACTCGTAATATCTTTTTCCTATACCTTCAAAAATAAAAAAGGTTTTATTCTCATGAATTTGTATTTTTCTAGGTATCCTATACGAATCACCTCCAACAGAGGGTCTGGGGGTGAGACGTGGGTGAGACGCAGATTTCATTTCATTAAAAATAATGCTTTCAATCCTTTTCCTGAATATTTTTCTGTGTTCACTTCTTGACTTGTGGAAAAAACATCTTCATAATACAGTATCTTAAGACACTATAGTTCCGTGAAATATCAGAAAATCAAATTAGAAAAAAAACAAAATGCTAAATAAACTTCAATAAAAATAATAATCAAACTATAAAGTATAATTTGTGTTTGCTATTATTTCACACTAAACCTCACTCTGAAATATAAACAAGGAACTCACAAAAAACTTGAAATACGCATATGTGTTTATTTACGGTGTGACAAGTCAAAAACGTGCTCCCGTGATTTGATTTGAATTCCTCCCATTCCTCATTTGTCAGAAATTCCAGGTTGTGTACCGTTCAATGGGAGGGCGTCGGACAGATCTGATTGGGGGCACAGGAAGAAGGAATGAGGGAGCGATGGAGAGAGGAGGGGACCAGCAGAGAGCAGACAGACAGGGAGGTAAAACTGCAAGCAGATGGCAGCGCTGGCACCTGTCTCACACTCAAATCTGTTTGGAGGAGTCGTTTTCCACATGTCTTTAAAGAAAGGAGCCAAAGCTGCAAACTATGCCAAAAAAACACACTCTCGGGTTTGAACCCTTTGTGACCATGCCCTCCCTGAGCTCCTCACTCATAATAGGATGCCCCCCCCCCCGCCCCCCCTCCAAACAGGAGGAGATACAAAACCTCTCTCAATCCCTCCACTCCGTCTCACCCGGGTCTTGTAAGCAAACAGAGGGTGCATTGAGAGCAGGAGAGAGTCTCATTTAAAGCGTTAATCTGTGGGCCACATGCTGCACAACAGCAGAGGCCCCTGACGTCACACACTCACACTCAGGGCGCCCGGGCCTGCCCCAGCGAAGGATGGCATCTATTTGGCGAAGGAGAAAGTCTGTTCCAGGTGGCTGCATGTATAAGTTGTGACCCGTCTGAATCCTCTTAGGTCGCTCTTCACATGCACATACTGGTACTTGTCCAGGTTTGAGGCCTCTTACTGCTTAATCACAAGTACTTCACAACGGTGCCAAGGCTTGTGCAGCAAATTCCATACCTTTAGAGATTGTTTTAATGTATTTTTCTTCCCTGCCAGATAAAAAAATAAATAAACAAATCTTTTACAAATGCTTTAAACCAGCACCAACCTGAAATGCAGACGGTTTTGCTTTGTGTTGCAATAAAGTCGGGTTCGACTTTAAATATTCTCCCTGGATTCTGCCGCATTCAGCAGATTCAAAGTCTGCCAGAAGTTCATGTGAATAAATGGAGAACAGTTGTGGTGGAACAGAAATTAAAATGCATTCAAAAATGAAAATAAATATTTTGGGAGTAGAGCAGATAAAACCAGGATGTGGTGTTTGCTTTTCATGTTAACTCTGTTTGATTTACTCTAACAACAAACTGGAATTCATCGGTGTGTTTATTCAAGAAAATGAATGCTTGAAAGTAACATTTTTAGGGAAAAGTTCAGTAACTTTGTAAAAAAAGATAAAAGAAAAAAAAGGATTCAGAAGAAGACAAAAAATAACACACACAATGCTTTGATTTGAGCCCTTCTGATCATATGTCTAATATCTGAAAATACATTTTAGTTCACCGACTTCCTCACATGAATATAGGAGTGTTGCTGTTTATTAAAGTTCTGAAAATGCTTCAGAACTCTTTATTCTGTAAAAAAAAAAAAAAAATCTTATTGACAAACAAACAAACTAGACATGAGTGAATCATAACCTCCTTGCTAATGACTTAATGATTTATGTAAGGAAAGCTAACAAGAGTCTGCTGATGCAATAGTGCTGACTCTCATTAAACAGATCCCAATCCTTTCATTGGCTGTTGACTCATCGGCTTTATATAATGCTTTTTTTTTTCCGTTTGTTATTTTTCAGATCTTTTGTCGGCTTATGATTAGGGAACAAGTTTTGACTGCATCAAGTCATCCATGAGTCATCACGTCGAGCATTGACTCTTCATTCGGTCCAACATGACCTTTCCCCAGGATCGTGCCTGTTCCTCAAACGCAACAGCAGAGAGAGCCAGAGGACTCACGTATTGTGCGAAGTTCACAACCCGCGGCAGGAAGGCCTCGCCTCCAGCGAGCAGAACTTAACCGCCTGTCAAAGGTCGTTCGCTCAAGCCTCACCGCTCCCAACAAAACTTTCCTGAACTTTCCCTCCATCCTCTAACTTTCCCTCTCTTTCTTCACAGGAACCACAAATTGCGTCCAGATTTTCACACATAGTAACTTAGTGTTTGGGGCTATTTAGAGCTGAAACCTGTATTACACTCTTCCTCCCCTAATGGCCCTGATTAGAGAAGACAAGAAAGCGAAGCGTTTCTCGTTCCCCCCCCCTCGGGTTGTTTTAGATTACAGGCTCATTTTCTAATCACGATGGCCGCGTTTCGGGCACACACTGCATGCTCCCGAGTCATTCTGTATAGCTTCAGTGAAAACCTGCACACACCACGGCACAAAAACACACGTGGGATCGTTCCTGATTTGCTAACCTTTGGCCACGCATTACTTGTGCGTTTGGGGACGATAAATCACCAAGAAGCAATCGTTCACTTCCTTTGAAACGGGCTGACAGGCTAAAAGGTGCAGCTTGAGCGTTGGACCAACGATGAGGCAGATGTAGATGTGTGTCGAGAGGAGATCAGGCTAAAGCATCTGAAAAGAGAGGGGAACGTTTACATCCCATCGCAGGCTGGCACTGCCCCGGGCAGCATTTAAGATTCTTGCTATAGAGCTGGTGCTGCCCAGAGGTTGTTGCCATGCAATCCAATGTGGCACACACACACACACACACACACACCCCCAGCACGAACAATGGTCTGCTTTATTAGGTGCCCGCTGATGCCATGGTAACCTTCTCGTTCTGGGCAAGGCGGGCAGAGCAGCGTGCCAAAAAAAATGCTATGGCTCTCTTTTTTTTTTCCTTTTTCCTCACAACCACGTTGCCCGGAAACCTTTTTAAACTTAATAAGTGAAACCAGAGGGCGGACAAATTACGACGGGAGTATACGAGGGAGAGCGCGGGAGAGAGATGCAGAGTATCCTGCCTCTCCCAGATAAATTTATCCTTGCGTGGGGAAATGATTCTGCACGTCAGGATATGTCTGGAGGAGAACTTTGCAAACACCGGACACCCGGTGGTAGACGAGTTGAGCAGGACATTAAAGCATGCATAAGTTAGCATGCTGGATTGGAAACTTTTCACTAAAAACAATCGGTGTGAGGTGAGCATGCAGGGAGGAATCTGGTCCAGTTATGTAACACGGGCCTGTAGCTGCAGCGGGGGGGAGTGTTCCTCTGTAGGCAGAAATATTCCAGGTGGAACAACTCTCACGCTCATAGGCTGCACGATTGTGCTAGAATGATCACCTTGGTGTCTGTGTGTGTGTGTGTGTGTGTGTGTCTGTGTCTGTGTGTGTGAGAGTGGGTCAATGAATTTCCATATTACCTCGGGTCATCTCGGCTGCGTGCCCAGTCTGTGCTTTTAGCGCTGCCGAGGCTCAGCAAGATTAAAGACAGGATTGAATCATGACGACTGAGTGTAGCGATGGATGGATGGAGGTTCATAAAACGCAGCCCCGTCGAGTGCTTTTTAATACCCCTAAAACAGGGATCCATGCCAAGCGTGGCCCGTCAAGCAGGTTATCACACTGTAACTGGCCCTGTAATTGCCCCCCCCCCCTAACCCCCCGCACCACATACCCTCCTTCTCTACCCTCACCTACTACACGTGTAAAAACAGAGACAGAGCACAGCACTCGTAGCGGGATCACCACTTGGGAATACATGTGACGTTAATGGTGTTCTCCTTCACAAGCTGTCAGCGTGAGCTAATGAACCCGCATTCATAAACATACAGGTCTGGGGTGTCTGGTCTGAAGGCTGGAGCCAGACAGGCAGACAGACAGGCAGACAGACAGACAGATGCAGCATCACGTGTCGGCCGGGAGACGGGCGGCCTGATCACACAGATACGGTGCATCAGATAAAATGTGCCGTTCCATTGGATTGAGCACGGAACTCAAACAATAAGGCAAACTTAATCCTGCTCTCAGACGTTTCTTTTATTTTCTATAATAAGCATGACTAAATGAAAAGCCCCGATAATGCTGTCCTCATGTGAAATGACTAACTGTTTACACCACAGAAGAAAATGACTCCGGTTTGTTTCTGTGTTCATCAGCAACAGATTTCCCTCTGGTTTGGACGCAGAAGAGGAGCGTGCTCACTGGCGTGAACCCGACTGGACACGGTTTGGCAGCAGGAGCACTTTTTCCTTCTTTTATCAAACTGAATGTAAACAGTTCATTTTGTAGCGCAGGTAGGTAGTCGTCTAAAAGATGTCTCCCGTCCTGCTGTCAAAAAACCTGGTGCAACACATGAACACATGGTCAGGACCAGCATGGCACCAAAAGAGAAGGTATTTGAGTTCAGATGCAATTCAAAACAAGACTCCCTAAATCTCCCCCCTTTCATTATGTTACCTTTACCCCCCCCCCTTACATACTGCCACACATGTATGACATCACTCTGCTCTAGTTATAGAACAACGTCTAACTATGACATCACTCTGCTCTAGTTATAGAACAACGTCTAACTATGACATCACTCTGCTCTAGTTATAGAACAACGTCTAACTATGACATCACTCTGCTCTAGTTATAGAATGACATCTAACTATGACATCACTCTGCTCTAGTTATAGAATGAAATCTAACTATGACATCACTCTGCTCTAGTTATAGAATGACATCTAACTATGACATCACTCTGCTCTAGTTATAGAATGACAGCTAACTATGACATCACTCTGTTCTAGTTATCGAACATCTAACTATGACATCACTCTGCTGTAGCTGGGGATGGACCAACATGACAGGAACTTTGTGTCTATCTGCGAAATTAAAGTAAATTCCCTTTTACCTCACATGAAATATATATACAATATATTGAAGAGTAACATGAAGTACCGGTAGATGGTAAATGAGGTCAAATAAAATACTGAGGCACCTCATTTTCCTCATTATGTGAATCACTGAATGTTTTTCCCCCTGAAATCACTTTGTCTTCCTTATTGGTTTGATAGTCTAGAAAACTCATATGTAATAATCTTTGTTTGTTTTCTTCAGGATCTAGATCAGACTCTAATTAGACTCTAATTAGACTATACTCTGATCTCAGGTCAGTCTGTATTGTTATAATTCATTTATAAACATGAATTTAAACAGCACGTTTGGAATGTTATTGTGATCCAGATCAGAGCTTGATGTTTGGTAGCTCTCATGGGGACATTTGTGTCTATATATTATCAACGCTATCCATGAACTATGTTATAGTCTATTGATAATTATTACTAGTCGATTCTGCTCAGATCATTTATGTCCCATGCATAATATAAATTAAATACAATCAGTAGTTGTGCTTGAAACGTTATTATTTCTTCAGTGATCCCTGAAAAGAGGATTTTAACGAGCGGCCATCCGTTCTGGATAGAAACACCAGCTCAGCATTCACCCGGCAGGACAGGAAGACCCCTCGTATACTGCTGTTCTGTAAACAGTGATGTCAGCGGGGACGCCATGTTCAGATGAGACTCAGTTTGCCATTGTTCAGAGGAGCTTCTGCACAAGCTTGGCCCCGAACCGGAGCCTGGCCCGCGGCCTGTTCTGTATCAGCCCAGAGAAACAGCCCATAGAAAGGAGCGTGTTTGACACTCTGAAGTTATTAGTGACACACACACACACACCAAGAAGACGTGACGCCGGCGCCAGGCGCTCGCCGGGGCGTGTGTGCAGAGTTGGAGGCGCAGGGTCTGAACATGGCAGCAGGAGCAGTTGGACTGGAGGAGCGAGAGGCACAGCTGCTTGGAGAGGACGCTATGGCATTTCTGTGCCCGTGTCCCCTCTGCCTCCAAACACACACACACACACACCCTCTCCATCACTCACACCACCGCAGCATCAGTAACCGAGAGCGCCTGATTGGTGACTCCGTTCGAGTTTCCCTCCACTGATTGGGTTTTATATATTTGTGTAATTATCAGCCGTCCCAGGAAGAGGATTCTGGCAGCGTGGCGGTGCGTGGAATGGCGTGGGAGAGGCAGAGTGACCCCGGGCTCAGGTGGCAGCTGTGTTATGACTTCTCTGCCAGGTCATGGTGGACGGTAGGATGGATGCTCCCCGTCTCTCTGTCCCGATCGATCCGTCTGTCTCTTTGTGTCCTTCCACTCTTGCTCTGGGTGAAGCGTCCTCTGCTTCAGCGAGGGACGCAGCGCTGACACGGTGTGTGTGTGCTTGCATGTGTTCCCTCACTTGCTGACTGGGTACACAATGTGTTCATAGAAGGGCTGATCTGTTTTTGTCGTGATCCTTTTTGTGAAGGCAATGAAAATCATGCTGCTCACTTATTTAACTGGATGAAGCGATAAATGAAACACGTTCTGGTGTCTTTATGTGCGGCCCTGCGACGACCTGGCGGCTTGTCCAGGGCGTGCCTCTCGCCCGTTGGCTGCTGGGACGGGCTCCAGCACGACCCGGTAACGGACAAGGCGGTTCGGAAGATGAATGGGTGTCTTTGTGTGTATACTGGTGACAGACGCTTCCTTAAGATTCGTTTTTGCTCCTAAATTGAAGTTCAATTGACTGATTGCTCCATTGAAGATATCTGGGGCTCATCCCAAAAGGGTCGAGGCTTTTAATTAAAACCTGTTTGTGCCACCAGAGGAAATGATTGAAAATATCCTCAAGGCCACGGCGCTGCTGCTTTAACACAGATAGGCAGCACGGCTGCAGATGTCATCTGCCGCTGCTCCTCTGTCGTCATGTGAACACCGAATCAGCCATTTTCACAATGAAAGACTTTTTGCTGTGACCTTCCAACTCAACAGTACATCTGAATTCCCTTCTTGGTAAAGACGTGGCTGCTGTGTTCCTCCTCGTTGACCTTCCGCTGTTTGACTCACATCAAAAAGCGTATTTACTCCCGCTTCCACATATTGACAGCATCAATCACTGCCGTCTCTCGGCGGCGGGCGAGTTCTTATTTCCCCTTGTGTGGCGGTCGGTGTTGATCACAGAGGCGTCTCGAGGACTGACACAGTTTGTAAACCCGGGGGTTCCTCTCTGCGCCAGCCTGCTGCGCTCGCTGCTATGTAGGGCAGAGCCAGACCCCGTGCCCGGGTAGGAACGAGGAGGGGGGGGGGTTTGCTGTGGGGAGGAAGAGAACGTGAGGGAGATGGGGGAGGGAGAGGGGAGAAAGGCAAGGATGGCAGCCAATATTGGGGCCCCATGCAGGGATGGAGACGATAGAGAGCAGGGTGGAGGGGCATCAGGGTATACTGCTATAGGGGGCTCAGGCTGGGCATGGCTGGCAAAGAGCATTCCCTCCGTCTGTGGCGATGACGCATCTTAACTGGTTTCACTGGGAGTCTGATTAATGAATATATTTAAAAGGGTGCTACACAATTAAATGTTGCATGGAGATTATTAAACAATTAGGCAGGAGGATAAAAACCGAGCAAGCAATTCCGACAAGAAGTGCTACGTCCTACATTTCCCACATTGCACATGGATAGAGAGCCATCAGAGTCACTCCACCAAGGAGGTTTTTTGTTTGTTTGTGTTTTTTGTTAGCAGGATTATGGAAAAACTGCAGAATGGTTCTTGGTCTTGGTGGTTTAATTTAGATGCCATCACATTTTTAGGAGGTATCCAGATACCCGTCCGGACACCAAAGAGAACACATATCCAGTGTTTTCCATTTGCTTATAATGGAGGCTTTTTCAAAAAAATCATATCTTGTAAAATATGCGTTTAATTCACGCACCTAAAACCAGTCATGAAGGGGTCTGATCTGGGAATGAGGTCAGAAAAGATATTAATGACATGACAGTGTGTGTTATTTCATGTTTTTTGCTTGGTGTTTTATTTGAGCTTTTTTTATTGTCTTCCATTGTGAATCTACTTGGTTGTATTTGTGCTGCTTTTGATATTTCTTTATTTAATTGAGCTGATTCAAGATGAACCAGAGGCTGAAACTCAATGGTTAAATGAACAGACATAATTTGATCACTTGTGTTATAAAGCAGGAAGTGGATCCTGTTTGTGTCGTGTCATGCTGTGGACTTGTGGTCTTTGACCTTAGAGGTCCACAATCTCCTTCCTGCGATGGACCGGTTTCATGCTGGGCAATTTTTCGGCAGACCGGAGGTAAGAAAAAAAAAGAGGAAATGTAACCACTAAACCTAATAACTATTAAATGTTTATTACACCACTATGCGGAGCGGACTGGGTACACGAGTCACCTGTAGATAAACCTGTATTCCAAGTATGACTCCTGGTATTGTTTGTTAAAAGAAGCTTTCTTTTCTTGGAGGTCGTCTCCTACTCTTCTGGCTCCTCAGTTGGCCTTTTCCACTTTGAAAAGAGACTTTTGTTTTTTGACTCATTTTCGCTTGTTTACGGGTTTATTTTTAAGCGTCCTGATGTGTAAATATTCACAGACAAATGTTACGTAGGTTTTTCAAAATAAAACGCCTGTCAGACTATAATAATCAATACAACAGAAATTATATAAATGATGTATTCTTTCTGTGCGGCCCGCTAACAAATGCCTCATGGGTCGGTAACGAGCCTGGTAACAGCCTGGTGGTTGTGGATCCCTGCTATAGAGGGCTTCGGGCTTTTCTACATTTCTTACAATGCATTGCCAGTGGCCATTTTGAAAGGCTTGAGTTACGCGCTCATTGTTGTTGCTCATTCACCAGTGATGATGTCGACTACGTATTGTGTATGTTAATGGCTGTTCAGCGAGTCCAGGTATAAAACGTCTGGGAAGATGACATGATCTTTACTTCACCCCCAGTTACAGCTGTTTCCTCCTTGTAACGAGTAAAAGCCTTCTTGTCTAGAGACTCCGAATATTTCTACATCTCACAAAAAACTATGAAAAGTTAATTTCCAGTGAATACTTCAGAAAAATAACGCTTGTTATGATTATCTCTGTTGTGAATGTGTACGTCTCTGTAAATAAAGCCTTCCAATATGGCCGACGGTGTTGCATTGTGGGATACTGTTGCGAAGCCCTCTACTCTCAGTATCCAAGTCTGGTGACCTCCCTCCATTCTGTCACCTCCCACCCGCTTACCTTTTTGTTGTCTCTTAGGTACAGGTGCCCACTTCTCCTTCCTTCCCTGTCTCCCTCTTTCCTGTCTTTCTTCAATTCGTTCTGTCTCCCTCTCTTTCCCCAGACAGAGCCTCCCATCGGAGCCCATTTCCCTCCGTCTGGCTCATCCCCGTCCTTTTCACCCAGATGACCTCACCGCCACCCGGTTCCTTATGTCTGTCTGGCTCTCCTCTACCCAGATGTCCCCCCAACCACAGCATCTTTACTCTGTCTTCACATCCTTACTCTGTCTCTTCATCTCTGTCCTTTTTATCTGTGTCTAACACAGTCTCTCACTCCCCTTCTCCCCCGGTTTCTCTTTTTTTTTTTGCTCATACTCACCCATTGCACAGATGCCTGGCTTGGTTTGCAACAGCTGTCTCACCATGTGCCACTACCAAGTGTTGCCTACGATTGCAGGGCCGAATCGGGGGGCTGTGGTGGAGGCGGCGGGTGCAGAATGGGCTAGTGATGAATATTCATGTTCTCTTGTATGTACCACCAACTAGAAAATGGCACCACAGAGGGAGAGATTCCATCCATGAGGAAAAAAGGGTGGCGGGAGGTTGCTAGACGGAGGAAAGGAAGCAGGAAACAAGAATAGGGAGACTTGGAGAAAAGTGAGGGACGAGCATGGGAAGTGGAGGCAGACGGGGGTGGGAGACTAGATTGGATGGCATGGATCCATAAAATTATAGCCCCCTTCTGACGTGTGAAAGACTGAGCGCAGTGAGAAGAGGGCATTGGAACGGGTGCTGGAAATTTAGGAACCACAACGGGAACATTTTGTACTCTGAGGACTTTAAAATCCAATGCTGTAATTAAATATCTATAAAGAAAAGCAAGGGGGGGGTGACTGCGCTAACAGTTAAGCTAATGTGAGGGAAGGCTCAAGCAGCATAGCCTCATCCTTGCTCAAGGTGCTGACAAGCTGGTGGCTAGCAGGTAAACGGTTTCTAAAATTGCTCAGCTAGCATTTGCTTATTTGCAGCTGCGGGTCATGGAAATGTCATAATCCCATAGGTGTTTGATATTCTGACCTGATGGTGGCGCTAGAGGAAAACTCAGGGAATCACCAGTCAGGACAATTATCAGTGTGCTTAGCTAATTTAACAATAAGAAATCCAGTCTTTGTTGCGATATTTCACTTGGAGCCACAAATTCATCGTCTGGAGACCATAAACGTGATTATTTTGACGGCAATCCAAGCAGAGATTTTTCATTCTGGTGGCAGACCGACCAGACGATCGACATCATCCCCGGAAACACGCTGAAATAGTCGAGGCTGCAGCACAAGAGAGAGACATAAATCTGGAAAGCAATAACGAGAGGTGTGAGAAATGATATACAGTGAGTGGAACGAGTGGATGAATGATGAAGTGTGACTGTGGGGAGATCCTGAATGAGCAAGTGATGGAGAGGATGAAGAGCAGGAACTACAGCGGGACAGGAGAAAGGAGGAGACATCAGATAGGACAGGGGGGGGCAGCAGATCTAAGCAGGCCAGAGCTCTGGTGGCTCTTCTCTCGCTTTCATGGAGAGCCAGGAAAGGAGATTATAGCAGCCCTGTTTTCTCCGAAAGGGAGGTGGAGCCCCCCCCCCCCTCAGACGATGACGCTCGAGTGGTACCGACCGGACTCAAACCGTATCACTGAGCTGCACTCAGGAGGGAGGCGTTTTTTTTAAAGTTTGGTTCTTTGTAATTCACCACGGTGAGTCGGCCTTTGAAGGGCACCGTGTGGGTTTCATGCTCGACCCCCGGCTTGCTGCAGAGCCTTTTGTGTTACTTCCCGGGTGCCTCTGAAGAGCAGCTATTGGTTGAAGATCTATGCGGTTCATCAAACGCTTACTGCACTTGAGCGTGCACTCTTGTCACAAATCTATACTTCAGACACACACACACACACGCGCGCACGTCATTCTACAACCCACAATAATACACCCCGGCTCGCTCTTTTCTCATGCACGACAACAAACAGTGAGCTAATCAAACCTATAAACCCTCCTTGCTGCTGCAAGATAAGCGGTGTGCTGGTAGCCCTGCCCTCCTGAGAGCTGCCCTCCTCCAGCGGTGCCGTGGAGCGGCCTGATAAGGCAGGGGAGTGTTGGTTACCCTGCATGAGAGATACACAACAGGCACACACTCCTGCAGCATCAGTTAGCCAGGTCCTCTGCTGAGCCAATCAGAGGCTCCACCAATCATCCTCCTGCATCAGGTGCTGTTAATCCCCCCTCCGCCTGCAGGTGGGTGTATTTGCTGTGTTTTTTTGTGGGGGTTTTAGCAGCTGAGCTATCTCATGCTAATGCAGTGAACAGAGTGCATCTACTGATGATGAAATATTTTTCTGCAGGTGGGACGGAAGCCTCTGACCCACCGTCTAATTATTGTTTTTGTATCCAATCACTAAACTAAAACACTTCATATTTTAAGTCAGAGACTTTAAATCTAATCCTGCTTGACAGCCCCCCCCCCACCCCCACCCCCACCCCCACCACCTTTATCTGCAGACACACTCTCTCAAGGGTCTTTTGGGTAATTTAGCACCGTTACTAATCTACACCTGAATTTCAAAGGTGCTTTGAGGTCCTGTTCCTTCCACAGATGAATCGGTGTGTGCTGTGAAATATGGAAACGCTGCATTTCAACATCAAAGTTGTGTGAAAAGTCACGTCGTTGAAGAAAGCTCTAAAACGATCCAAAGCAAAACGGTTCCCAGAGAAAGGCAGGTCGACGTAAAACAAAGGATCTGTAACGTTCTATTTTCCTTCATGATATTGTGCCTTTATCTTTTTACTGTGTGATATTTGTCTTTTCTTCCATGAACATCTGATTATATTTTGAAGCACCAGTTCACCTCAAGCATTTGAAAAACAAACTCTCTCTGCTTGCTTTTCCTGTGGCTCGCCAACGTTGCACCGGCCCGGCCGGGAACTTTCTGAAGACATGTATTTATATCCTGTATAGTACACGTCCATGTACTTAACATGTCTCTGTACGTCGTAGTTTTTCGTGACAATATTTTCAAGGAAAATTGCGTTGATTTTATTCAGGCTGTATATTTATTTATGTGACATTTGTTGTTGTTGTTGTTGTTATAGAAATATTGCATCATCACAAATAAAAACAATTTAACATTCCAGATGATTTCCTCAGTGAGATACAATATTAGAATAACTTTAACATTTTAATTATAGCTTTAATAATTATGAGGCAATGCTGCTGCTTTGTTGTGCTTTTACTTTTCTATTTTTAAAGGGTCAAAATTATGATTCTGGGATGTGCTCAGATTATTTTTGCTATGACATCATTAGACCTAAACGTTCTTAATTGACTTTAGCTCCTCTATAACTTTAACCTTATAGAAGTCTCTAATATCAGGGGCGTCTCCTCAAAGTGTCGCTGGGCTTTAAACGGCTCTTGGTCTTGTTTGCGCTTTGGATTTCAGATTTATGACCGTGTCCTATAATCTGGATTTAAACTTTGACGTTTGTGACGTTTTAACTCCTCCAACCTTTACGTCAGGATCGCATCAGCATCAGCCTGTAAACTGCGTGCGTGTCTCCAGCGCTCCTCTAACCACCGTGGCAACTTTTGGGAAGTTGGCGCAGGTGATCTGCGCCTTAACACGAACCCAAAGAATGGAGAGAATGGCCGTGAGTCGGGCCGGTTCCATTGGCCGTGCCAAGGTCAGCATTCCTCGGCGGAGCGTTGCCTAGTGGAACTTTTGTTTTTGCCAGTTTGTGTAAAGCTCCAGGGGGGACGGTATGGGGGCTGGAGAGAAAAGGGGCGCAGGCTGCAGGCGGGATGTATGGAAGCCCCCATTTAAGGAGAGGAAATAATCGAGCACTATATATGAAATCACTCACAATTAAAAATAAGGCGGAATAATGGGAGATGCAGTGGATAGATTGATGGCCATTCCCCTATAAAAAATAAAACAAATAAAATAAACCATTGCTTTGTTAAAATTAACAATTTAAGTCGAGTTTCCAAAATATTGCAAACGCCTCTAAGACAAAGACGCGTTCAAGTTCTGCCGGATAGATGCACGCTCAACAATTTCAATTCAGTATTTTCATGAGGTCAAATATCAGGTCGACTCAAAACTAAAATGGGCCAAAAAAGAATTGGCATCATCGTAATAACAAATAGAACGAGCGTGTCTTTAACTCCTGAGCTTGTTCTCGCATGTCGCGGGAGGCTCACGGTTCGGACTGCGTTCCTGCCGCAGGCCGCTTCCTCGCAGGCCCGACGCTTGTTCACAATGAAAATGCATGGATGAAGCTCAATCTGAAATCCGACTGAGTTTGGGGCCTTGAATTCGTTGTTTGATAACAAAAGAACGTTAAAAAATAGATTAAATAAACTTCTTTTCACACTTTTTCTGGGGAACATTTTAAGTCCAAACCATGTGGCATAAATCTATTTCTCACCACTGTCACATATTCTAGTCTGTATTTCTTTTGAATTCGCTGTAATATTGTAATTATTTAAAATTACAATATTTGAGGCCTAAATTAATTATTCTTTTTCGTATTTTATTGTGCGCTTTAATTTTTTTAGAAACTCGTCCTTTGCTTTATATTAAACAAATATCAAGATATTAAATGTCAAACAGAGCATGCAGACTGCGACCACTCTAATATATTTAATTGCGTCTTAAATTAAAGCCTAGAATAAAATCAGCGTCCACAGTTCTTAATTATTGACGGTTGTAAAGAGATATTTTATCTAAGAACGGCATTGCTGAAAATCAGCAGAATCAGAGCCAACGTTAATTTACGACCTGGAAGTTCTTTTATTGTTCATCGGAAACGAACTTGACTTTAATGTTTCTGCGACTGGAAGGAAACTGAGGCTTCAGAGAATTAAAACATTTAGATATTCAAGCTGCTTCTCTCTGAAGTATCCCAGCATGCCTCTCGGCAGGGCCCAAACCTAAATCCTTAATCAATACAGACTCAATTGGGTGCAGGTGGGATCCATTATGACGGCGCTCATCTTTTTATTGCAGGAAGTGTTTCCTTTCCTTTATTATGTCCAAACAATGACTCACATGTATCTTCAAAGGCGTGTCTGAAACAACAACAACAACTCATCTCCATGCAGGATGGTTTGATGTTTGCAGAGAATAAACAGCCAGGAGGAGTCTTTCATCTGCACTTCGTCACGCATCCAAGTCATTACTTTATTAATGGTAAATTAAACACGCCACACCTGAGCGGGGGCGTGTCTGTGGGCGTGGCCGCCACCCAGAAGGCCTGCAGACCAGCAGCTCCGCGGTCGACAGGAAAGGTGTAATAAAATAATATCCCGAGGCGCGACTTATAGAGCAAATATTTGGCTGCGAAACGTCTCGCATTATTCACACCACATCAATGACGTCATATATCGTTCATTTGCCAAAATGAGAAATGCAACATGAAAGGCCTTTCTAGCTGCTCTG
>NC_090912.1:9848984-9925611 GCF_040956055.1 Brachionichthys hirsutus
AGTCCCGCTTGTCTCATCAAAGAGTGTTTCTGATGTTGCGACATCCGCGCTGCCACATGCTGAGTTCGGTTCCGGACGGCGATCTGTCCGCAACTTTCTCCGGACACTGAGGAACAGGTGCGGTCGGACCCCCGCGTTTCCATTTCAGCCCAACCGGCCCAACCGGAGCACGCACGGAGAAAAGCGCGCGGCGGCGGCGGCGCCCCCTTCGCAGGACTCTGGGGCAACAGCTGAACTGGTGAGCGCGTGATCAGAGTGCGTGCGCGCTACTTACTGTCGGTGCGCAGCCAGACTCCTGCTCCGTTGGCCCGGCTCATACGGTGACGCAGAGCGCGGCGACTCGCTGGGCATTACCGCACCGGGACAGACCGCGCACCGGCGCGCACCGGCGCGCACTGACTTGGACACATCCCGGGCTGAAATCTAAAAGGAGCCTCCTGTCTAAAGAAGCAGACGGCTTGGAATATTCGCTTCTGTCCTGGCCCGAGAAGATCTGCCCGTGAAATAAAAATGTTTCCCGTGCGTCAGGCCGCGCGCTATCGCGCTTCTGCTTCCGGTCCAAGGCCCAACTGATAAAGACGCCGTGCAGTTTTCCCTCTGCCACAAACTTCTGATTGGAAGCCGAACTTTTTCAGAGTGGAAAATGGCTCTTTGAGAGTGTTGGCACGTTTCCCTGCACCACAATGGTACGTGCTGTGTAAACCAATAAGGTGCGCGTTTGCGCAATCAGCTTTGAGATTCACGCGAGTAGATTACAAGTAATTCATTTTCTACAAATATACATTCACAGTTTAGTAGCCTGAGTTTCCCCACATATGATTTGTGTGTGTGTTCCTTCCGCCCACCTTGTGTGTGTGTGCGTGCGTGTGTTTGCTGTCGCACTCATTGTCGTGGTCTGTCCATCAGCGGAGTTCGTGTCCTGAGTTATTTCATGAAACTCTAAAACTAGTTTGATTTGAAGGAAACGTCATGTTCTAGATAAATAACGTGTTGTCAGAGTTCCTCCATTGTCCGGCGCCTCTCCTCTCAGCTGACCGGCGTGTCCCCCCACCAAGAGAACGCGATGCCCCTCATTGCCTGCATGGGTCTCTATTTATAGCGGCATGTGATAGGCGCTATCTCTCGTCATAAGGAGCAAAGGCGTCCAACAGAACCTCGTAACGGTTGTGATGCACGCAGCTCCTGAACGCAGAATGAGAATCCCTGCACCCGAGGGCAAAGGTTAAAAGAGTTTGGAAATAAATCAATAAAAATCAATCCATCCATCCATCTAAACAAAAAATTTTAAATACACATTGAAATATATTCCCGTTTTTTAAAAAGTCTGTTTTCTGCAGAATTGTAATTTACATCTGCACAGCCTTGACCCCCTTTTTTGGCACGAAATGAGTCAAGTTAGGCAACAGTTAAAGGCAAACCTCCCACATACAACCTTGAAGCTGCTTAGATACCAGGAAAGGATCTTATTTGCAAATAAATATGGAAGATTATTAGTATGAATAATTATTTGTTTACCAGCATCCTCGCTGGCATGGCAGCCGCCCAAGAAGCTCATCAGTAAAAAAAAAACGATACAGAATTCAGGACAGGCCTCACATGGGATTATCTCGACTTGTTATTCTCCCACTTATAGCAGCAACACCTCTTTTTTTTAAAGAAATGAAAATATATTGTGGATTTGGGCCATCTAGTTCAGATGCATAGAAGTTTATTCAGAGTGCACTGGGGGTGTCTGTCAATCATGTCCGGGGGGCTTCCACTGAGGCTGCTGCAAATAAAAAATAAAAACAACAACAACAACTCAAATCCAGTTAAGAGCATCTGGAATATCCGGTTATTGATTTTCAATGATGTTGGAAATAAAAAAGGAAACGTGACAATTTATTTTACACAGATATTACACCTTCACGATCCTGTTTGAAAGGTTCCTATAATTAAAAGCTGCCATTGACCTCCAATGGTAGCAAAAGAGTGTGTGTGTGTGTGTGTGTGTGTGTGCTACATCTCATGATGATCAGAACAGCCTCGCGTGACCTCCCCGGGCTGCTGCAGCCAGTGATGTCATCGCTCACTGTATAGAATATTGTGCTGTTATTCTTGTCCTTGACATTTCCCTGGAAAACGAAACGCGTTCTCAAACTCTGATATGTTGTGTAACGTAAGCTTTTGCTGCAGTTTAAAGATGGAAACTCTGATCATTCTGCTGAGCATAAATATTAAGGGAATGAGCTCAGCTGAGGCTTGTCAGGCTGTAAATGTTGCCGGCTTAAAGGAGTGGCCAGCGACGATGGATGAGGAGTAATCACGTGACGTGTTCTTTGGCGTGACGCGAAATGAATGAAAAGAAAAAGGACGAAACACAGTCGATTTTATATTCAAAGGCCTGAATTTCCTGCACATATTTTTAAAACCCTCTAAATTCATGGGAGCAGACGAAACAGAAAAAAAACCCACCTTAAATTGCCACTCAGATAATTTAATTCTGTACCCGTGTAAATGTTAGGAGTTTCAGATGGACAGTTTGAGATGAGGTCAAGGTTTTGGAGACAAGGTCAGAGAGACCAGACTTTGATGGTTTGGACATGTCCAGAGGAGAGACAGGGACTATATCGGTAGAAGGATGCTGAGGATGGAGCTGCCAGGGAACAGGGCTAGAGGACGACCAAGGAGAAGATACATGGACGTAGTGAGGGAGGACATGAGAGTGGCTGGTGTTGGGGAGGACGATGCAAAGGACAGGGTGAGGTGGAGAACGTTGGGTTGTTGTGGCGAGCACCCTGGGGACAAGCCTAAAGTACAGTAGCAGTAGTAAGAGCGACAGTTTGAAGAAAGACCTCAGAGCATCGGACGTTTGATCAATCAAGTGAGTCACATGTAGAGCCAACAATTGTCAAAATGCAGCAACACGTCCTTCATTTGACCTTCCCGATGCTCCATCGTGTCGGGTTAGAACTCTGGCCTTCTGGCAAAGTCTCAAGATAAATTCAAGGTGAAGGTGAAGTCGTCACAGTGACATCATCACCTTCACGACCCAGTCTTGTGGAAAGACAACGTACCAGATCCTGTTTACTTTTGGCCTCTGTTTCGCCTGTGTTGCTTGGTTTGTTTGTTTGTCTGTTTGTGTGTTTGTTTGTTTGTCTGTTAGCAAGATAACTCAAAAAGGTCCAGACGGATCTTGATAACATTTTCAGGATATGTTGGGAATCTTACCAGGAACAGTTCATAACATTTTGGCGATGATCCACAAGAGATCATAAATTCTTACCGTCGAATTTAATCTGGATCAGATCCAGAATGAGGTTAGGAAAAAATTTTAAATCTCATTTACAGATTCAAAAATCAGTTAAAAATACACATCATGTCTGATTCACTTTTACTTTTCAGAACAATTTATAACCTTTTGGTGCTGATCCAGATCACCATGTGGATGGTGTGAATCCAATTAGGAGAGGAATGAGCAGCTCGGCGGAGTCTTGTTTTCCAAATATCAGAGGTGCACCCAGTGATTTATAATGTGAAGGCCATCAAACACCTTTTTAAATGGTTTGTTATTTATATTCATTCTTCAGGATCACACGTGGAACATAAAAACATTCCCTTCCACTCTGTTTCTGTCTCTCAATTTGAATCGATGCTTTTTAGCGACAAAAGCTGTTTTATTTTACTTTGTTAATGATGTGTTCGTGTTGAGGATTGTGTGCCAGGTGAAAGCAGTAAAGACCCTTTTATGGTAAATTTGATTTTTTAAAGCTAATTTTCTATAAGTAGGTAATTCTGATCAGATTTTTTTTTTCCTCCTTGCTGTCAGATTTCTCTAACAGAATGTCAATGCCAAGACTCTTGAGACCGATGTTTAAAGGAAGCCTTACTTTGTCTCATTCATCTCAGGCCAATCACATAACACTCCTAACACGTCCATCTAATTCCTAAACCTGTCTCAGTTACTTTATCAAGACCTTAACCCTCACATTATTTGCTTGCAGCTGCGTAACACAGTCATTTGAATCGGCTTCATTTATGAAGGTTTGGGTATCTTTTTTGCCTTCTGAGTTTAATTTAAAAAACACAATGAAACATGTATTCTCTCTCTTCACTCTCCTCTTTAGGGCCTTAATGAGGAATTAGAGCCAAGAGCATTATTCATTAGGCAGGTCTTGCCAGCTATTAATCACTGTAACAATATTAGCATATTTGTTTAAAATTTGAACACTTTTTTTTTCAGCATTCATAACCAGGTTTAGCATATTTAATAACCTGGCAGTGAACGCATCGCGCCAAATTGAATGCTAGAAGAGAACCAGTGGCGAGCCCCAGAAACATACTAAAAATCCTTTAGAAGCTGGCGCGCTCCTCTAATTACCGCCTTCCTCACCTCCTGAGATGCAGGTGTAAAATATCACATTTTCCCAGCGTTCCTCCCTGAGGTGGCGCTGGCTGGGACTCACACAATCTGAAATTTCCCCTTTCATACCCCCCCACACACACAGTTTTTTTATACAAACAAGTTCCCCCTCCCTCTCTTTGATGTAATGCCACAGCTGCACAGGTTTGTTCTCCCGCTACCAGGTGAAGAATGAGGAGACAATTAAGGCTGATTGGAAAAAGGGGGGCTGGGTGGGATGTCGGCAATGTTTCGCAGAGGAGGCCTCTGGAAACTCGGATGCTGTGTGTGTGATTGGGAAGCGCCAGAAGAGCTGAATGAGATAAATCAGTGCATGTGAGGAAACATGCCTTTTCATGGGCAGGGCTGTGCTTTATGTATGTGTGAGCTGAATTCCAAGCCAGCTCATTTGACTATATATCTATATATTATTCATGCAAACACTTGTATCTTCCCTGTTTGCATGTCTGAACGTGTCCAGCCTTTATTACTACGTCAGGAAGTAGTTTCCAGCCTTTATTACTACATCAGGAAGTAGTTTCCAGCCTTTATTACTACAACATGAAGTAGTTTCCAGCCATTATTACTACGTCAGGAAGTAGTTTCCAGCCTTTATTACTACAACAGGAAGTAGTTTTCAGCCTTTATTACTACATCAGGAAGTAGTTTCCAGCCTTTATTCCTACGCCAGGAAGTAGTTTCCAGCCTTTATTACTACATCAGGAAGTAGTGTCCAGCCTTTATTACTACATCAGGAAGTAGTATCCAGCCTTTATTACTACATCAGGAAGTAGTTTCCAGCCTTTATTACTACATCAGGAAGTAGTTTCCAGCCTTTATTACTACAACAGGAAGTAGTTTCCAGCCTTTATTACTACGTCAGGAAGTAGTTTCCAGCCTTTATTACTACAACAGGAAGTAGTGTCCAGCCTTTATTACTACATCAGGAAGTAGTTTCCAGCCTTTATTACTACAACAGGAAGTAGTTTCCAGCCTTTATTACTACGTCAGGAAGTAGTTTCCAGCCTTTATTACTACAACAGGAAGTAGTGTCCAGCCTTTATCACTACAACAGGAAGTAGTGTCCAGCCTTTATTACTACATCAGGAAGTAGTGTCCAGCCTTTATTACTACATCAGGAAGTAGTATCCAGCCTTTATCACTACAACAGGAAGTAGTGTCCAGCCTTTATTACTACATCAGGAAGTAGTATCCAGCCTTTATCACTACATCAGGAAGTAGTGTCCAGCCTTTATTACTACATCAGGAAGTAGTTTCCAGCCTATGTCAGGAGGAAATATTTGATGTGGGGAGTAACTCTGTTCTGTTTCAGTGTGACATCAGTGCTATCATTAAGAAGTAGCCCCCAGTTCACCTGCCATGTAAACCTGCTCTTATAGCATCGGGAATCACGTGATCATCATCATCATCATGATCAGTAGATTATGATTTATCAACAGTAATATGATTTTCCATAACGGCAGATTTGTATCTACTTTTCATCTGGATGTGATTTTTACCTTTCGCAGAGACATGAAATCTCTTAGAATGACTCGGCATTATCTTAACTCCATATTAGTACCAGAGCCCTGCGTCTAACTCCATCCAATGTAAACTCCCAGATCCAGATCCAGATCTGGATCCAGTCAGCTCGTCGCTAAGTTTGTCCAGCAGCGTAAGGCTATTGTTTTCACGTGTATGTCCAATTCAGACAGGAACCCGATGAGCGCTGACGGAGGGTTCCAAACCCGGGACATTTTGGCCCAGAAAACAATGAGCCGAGAGACGCTAGAAAACGCTGCAGCGTTTTGGCGCAACTGCAAAGTCTGAGGGGAATTCTCTGAGGATTGACGTTACTCAGACATCTGACCCGCTGTTTATAAAAATAAGAGCTTGCATGCTGATTTCATATTGACTTTAGCCACTTCCCCTGTGATTATATCGCATGAGGTTTGAATTAAGAATGTGATGCCGCTGAATCGAAACCACACACAGTTCACAGGCGAGAGATTTACTTTAATCTTACCGGGTTACTTGGAAACAAGAATTCAAAACTCCCCAAAATCAGTCTTTAATTGACCTGTAATATAGAAACATTCTCTGTCAGCATGTTCTATCACACAAGCTGGCTGCATTTACATGGATAAAATGGATTTAATCTGATCAGAGTTCGGAGTAAAATTGTGATCGGATGCACTGTGTTCATGGACCCTAAAAATATTGATACGATTAGGACTTGCGTGTTTATGCATCACACTTTAGATCAGAATAAATTATTTTGACATGAGCAAATTATACAAAATATACCGGAAATACTAGAAGATGAAGCCGCAGTGACTTTGGTCGTAAACAAAACATGGCTCCGCCCTTTTCTGCGTTATTTCACGCGGTTTTCTTGTTTGCGCTGTTACTGTCCAACTTTAATGTCTCCGGCAACATGTTTGTCTCAGATATTGACCAGTTCTGTCTTTCGCCCGCTCTGCTTCAACTAGCTTCCGGGAATAACAGAAGCGCGTGTAGCTGACGTCACAGACATGCGCAGTAAGGACGGTTTCATGCGCCCTGATCGGATCATCAATCGGTCTCGATCGGGAAAGAATCTTGATCGGATCGAGCTTCATTGGGTCAGACTAATCCGATTTGATTGTGTACATGAAGCATTTTTATTCCGATCAGGCTTTTAATCCGATTAAATGTGTCCATGTAAACGCACCTGCAGTCAACATCTCAAGTGCTGAATGAGTTTAGAGTTTCAGTCAAGCATTGATCGCACAAAGATACGCATCTATTCTATATATATATAAATTTAAACTACTTAAACCAATCAGCTCCATGAAAAAATAGGGAAACAGGTCAGTGCAGCAGGGAGCGTCATCAAGCCATCAGTTTCCAGCAAACGTAGGTTTCAGAAGTTTGAACTGCTGTTTATTGACGTTCACGTCTTGGTCTGTGCAGCTCAAGTCCCCCCCCCCCTTCATCAAATGACTGAAACCTGTCAGAAAGACACGGTCAGGAGGACCAGCAGGCCTCGTTCTGACCGGCGATCATCACCCCTCAGCTGGTCTGGGCCGTTTAAGAGCTTAACGGGACGCCCAGAGATCCTGACAAGGACACCGTTTAGTGGGACAAATGGTTTTAAATGGTTTAGCTCCAGTGTTTCCTCTCATATTAAGGACGACAGCCGCCGAGGCTGAGCGCCGCAGCGAGTGTTTCCTTAGTCAAATGGAAGACTTGGATTCCATCTTTGTTTAACCAAGGCAACGCTTCATGTGGCTCTGGCTAAATGCGCTGTGAGCCAGGGAAGCTATGCAAAAGCAAACCAATGTTAATGTGATGTTAATCAATCCGCCTGCTGGACCTTGTTGCTGCAGCGACTGGGTGAAATCACACACACAGATGCCCGTCCTTTGTTACGGCGGAAAGGGAAAGGGAAAAGACTTGAGCTGCAACCTCTCATTCTGGAGGATATGAATAACCCGCGTCTCCAGCCGCAGCTCGGCTGGCCCACGTCTGGGACTTATTATAGCGCTGTGTGTTTATGCATGTGTCTGCACATGCATTTGTCAAAGTGCAATCCCATGTCCGTGTGTGTGTGTGTGTGTGTGTGTGTGTGTGTGTGCGTGCATATGTAAATGCTTAAGTAACCTAATGCCTCTGAATTTCCCCCCAAAAACAGTTTTGCTCACATGCCAGTTTAAATAGTATAACTTTACACTTTGTTAGTGGCTACGGGCAAATGTTTGTCCCTGTTTTAGATTTGTGTTTGTGTACGCTGAGACCGAGACGGTAAAGTTCTGGAAAATGGGATTATTCACCTCTTCTCTTCCACCCAACGACTCAACTTATGTCCCCTGGAATTATTTGCACTAAAACTTTCCCTAACTTACAGTTCTTTTTATAAAACCAGGAATTTTTAGCCCTCGCCTTACAAGTTCAGTTGACTCCCAAAAACAGATATATAAATTTAGCCTGGTAAAAATGTGTGCCACTTTCTTCAACGTAATACCCATGCGCTAGCTAACCAGGCAGAACTCCTGGCCTCTGGTCCAGACCCTCGGGCTGTGGTTCCCTCCCCTTCATGTTGTCTGGCCTCTACCTCAATTGACAGCAGCATTGCAAAGGATCGTCATTCAGAGCCAGAATCTCTGCTGGCGTGACCTGCGGCATACAAATGAACTTTCCTGAATAGAAACAAACACTTACAATAAATACTTTGGCTGCATCTGTCCCTGAACGCAGCGCAGAGCCTGCAGCATCCGACATCCGACCTCTGTGTGAGTCTGTGTCAAACGTGTTTAGTGTGTGCGTTTGTGTGTGTGTGTGTGTGTGTGTGATTGGAATGCAAAATAAAAGAGGTTATAGTATAGCAGGATTCTCATATCCAGTCTTTGTGCTCACAGCCTTGCAGCCCCGTCTCCGTGTTTTTGAATTGTGTGAACATAAAGAACGAGTGAACTAATGAATGACTTGTGTTACATTTCAGGCAACTGAAACCTTTCTGTTGAACGAAGAACCCTCCAGAGGTCCTGGGATGCCTGAATGCTTTGTAGTATCAGATTCATACAGGGTATGCATATTATTATTATCATTATTATTATTTTACATTTTTTGTCATTATTATTATTAGTATTATTATTAGTAGTGTTATTGTTGTTAGTATTATTGTTAGTATTGTTATTATTGTTAGTATTGGTATTATTGTTAGTATTGGTATTATTGTTAGTATTGTTATTATTATTATATTGTTATTAGTATTAGTATTATTGTTAGTACTGTTATTATTGTTATTATTATTATATTGTTATTAGTATTAGTATTATTGTTAGTATTGTTATTATTATTATATTGTTATTATTGTTATTATTGTTAGTATTATTATTGTTATTAGTATTGTTGTTGTTGTTTTAATGTGTTGGCATTCACTTTGTTATTTGACTCATTACTGTGACTGACAGTGTGTTTTCATGCTCATGGTAATTGCACCACAATCATAATGTCATTCACAGCTCCCTCTACTCAGCTGCAAACCATTACAATCATTTTTTCCACATTCAAGAAATAAAGGGGGCCTTTACAATTCCACCGAAGCGCCGTCGCCTGATGGGAGCAAAGAAGTGATGACGACAATGTGCGGCGTGCTGAATTGTGTTAAAAGAAAAGGGATAGAGAGGGAGTAAGAATTAAAAGAAGAGGAGGGAGGATGCACCCACCCAATTATGAAAGTGATATAAAATGTAATAAACAC
Source organism: Brachionichthys hirsutus (assembly GCF_040956055.1). Lineage (NCBI taxonomy): Eukaryota > Metazoa > Chordata > Actinopteri > Lophiiformes > Brachionichthyidae > Brachionichthys > Brachionichthys hirsutus. The sequence goes on from NC_090912.1 coordinate 9,858,611, forward strand.
AGAGGTAGAGGAGGAGAGGTGTGGAGATGTGGAGGACTGAAAAAAAAAGAAGTTAATGAGGTCTGAGCCTGCTTTCTAGGCTGCAGTCTTTGTTTCCCTGAGTTAAAAGTTAGGCCGTATCCCGATAAATCTGGGTTGCTCCGGCGTATCGTGTGTCTCGGGGGCAGAAATGAAGCATTATGGTTGTAACTGAGGAGTGCGGCTGCTGGAGGAGCGTTTTCAAGAGGAAGGAGGAGCGTCGGCAGAGCTGGGTTAGATTCCAGGGGCAGGGAGTTCAAGAACATCCACAGGAGGGTGTCCACCTTCGACTGCTTTCACAGAGGGCATCATAGCCCCCTTCTTTCCCACGTGTGTGTGTCGGTGTGTGTGTGTGTGTTGTCCTTGTGAGGACTCTTTTATTGTAAGGTCGTATTCACAGGAAATAGATATTAATTCAAAAACCTATTTTGTATGTTACAGTATATGATTCTAAAAGGTCCCATTGATGTTGGACACAACTTCATCTGGAGTGTTTCACCTCCAGATGAAGAGGTGGATTTGAGTGTGTGTGTGTGCATGTGTGTGTGTGTGTGTGTGTGTGGTTGTCATGTGGATTTGAGTTATGAGGCCTAACGATGTCAAAACATGCAGACTCTCACAAGAAAAGCATCTCTATCTTATTAAGTCATCTCTGCCCATAATTGAATCCCAGAAAACTCTTTTTTTTCCCCAACCATGTGACATAAGTGAGATTTTCAATCTGGATCCAATAGAACTGTAAGTGTTTGAGGCCGTTCGGACCGAGTGTCTGCGCGCTGAAATAAGAACAAGGCAGGGTTCTGCTCCAGAAGGAAGAATCATGACGTGCGAAGCTCGAGAAAACACTTGAAATAAAGATAGAGCACGTCTCTGCTCACTGTCCATCACTCTATTGATGAAGTTTCAGTCCTCTGACCCTCATGAGGAAGAGCAGCTCGCTCACCTCCAGCTGCTCAGCGGGAAGAACGCTTTGCTACGCATTCGAGCTCTTCAGATGTAAAAACAAATGCGATCCTGAGCTCTTCAAGCTGCAGAGAGACAAAGTCAAATTCACCAAAACAGGAAGGAGGACAGATTTTAAAAATCAGGCTGCAGTCAAATCAAAGAGGGACTATAGTGATTAATTCCTGAAAAACGATTACAATAATCAAAAATCAAAATTTATCATAAAAAAATCTTTTATTTTTATTTTATTCCATCCACATGTTTATTAAATATGTGAAACATCTTGCTTGGCAGGAAAAAATATTTTTTTATGATTGTTTCTCCCTTCACAACAAACCCATCTTAAATTAAATGAAGGCACAAATTTCATTTCACTGCTGGACAGTATTCCTCGCGATGTGGATGGAGTTAGACTCACGGCTCTGGTACCAATATGATCACACTGAACAGGGACCAGCTTCCAAACTGCACATTTTCAATCAGTGGCGCTGAGACCTTCAACGGGACGGGGGGGAGCGAGAAGAAAAGCCCATTCTCCGCTGGGACAAATGGAATCGGCCTTGGCAACAAGGAGGCTTTAGCTTCCGCGACCTCGGATTGTCCCGCTCTTAACCTCAGACATCCAGAAACACATCTTTAAACACAAAATGTGCATTTTAAAACAAGGCCTGAATCTGTTCTGGTCTTTGGGGGGAATTTGGGTCACTTCTGACACTTGAACAAGCCGCTTCGCTCACCTAAAGCTCCCCTAGTGTGGGTGAAGGGGGGGGGGACGACGACAACGACAAACCACACCCCGATTTCTGTGATGGTGTGGATGAAGTCATTACGGCGCCGGCCACTCTGGAGTCGTGGTAAATATGTATATTTGAAGCGTGTGAAAAAGCAAAGCTGCAGCAGACCCTCCAACCGGAGCATATGGCTCTGCCATGTGTTACTTAATGAGAGATTTACTCACACAGACCACTAAATGTGTGGCTCATTTAAGGAACCGCGGCATAGGACTGTTTGTGTGTGTAGCATGCAAGTTAACTCAATAAAGTAGAGGGGGGAGGGGGGGGGGGGGGGGGGGGTCTGGGCCGCGTCTAACCGCTTATACCCTTTGATATAAATGAGCTTGGAGCCATAAATAGGCCTTAAATGCAGCAGATGAATCAATACACCTGCCTGAAGGTCAGCCAGGTCAGTGCTGGGGGGGGTGTGTGTCTGTTCCCAGAGAGGAATGCCTCCGCTGGGCGACCACACGCCTCCTCGCTCGCCGCCGTGTGCAGCATGTCGGCCACACGGAGCCCAGCTCTCTTTGTTTGCCCTGCGGAGGCTTGTGGTCGACGAGCACAAGCAGCAGGGCCTCGTAAATCTGGGAGTCCAGTGTCAGCCGGGCCGCTAGCTCCTCTTCTTCACCATGACTTCACCCCCCCCCCCCCCCCCAGATTCCCTTTCCACCGCACGCAGAACACATTCCAAGACTTTCATTTGATGGCTTTTACGTGACATGTGTACTGTCTGCGTGCCCCCCCCCAGTTTTAGCACACTTTAGCATTCTGCTGCAGCAGAGGCTGTGATTATAGGTCTCTCCTCGCTGCTCGTCTGCACTGACTGCTTGGCTTGGACTCACTTCACTGGGCTTTAAACTACAGTTGTGGGTTCCAGTCCGGGTCACATACGGTTCAGCAAATAAATAGACTTCACTGTACAGCCCTGATGAGATAATGCGTTGATTCAAATCCCTGCAAATGAATTTAAGCATGTAATCCCTGCAAAGTTTATCTTTTAATGCACCAGATTGAGCCAATGCAATCCCAGCAGCAGAATATTCCATGTGAGCTTCACGGACTTCACTTTGCGTCCCCTTGAAGCTGTTGTTCTGGTAACCCTCAATCCACTGTGATGCGTTTACGTAACCCCCAATCCACTGTGATGCGTTTACGTTGTCTTGTTGGCGGCAAAACGTGCAACAACGTCGTTGCTCCAATTCAATAAAACGCGGCTCATCGACCAGGTCTTCAAGCGTAATTACAACGCGACGCGCCGATGCGTGCATGCGCTGCGTGCGCTGCGTGGCGCGCCAGCCTGCCGACGTGACCTTTTGGTTAATCTGCGCAAGAACGCCGCCTTTACGCAAAGAAGGGCGCGCTAAACGTCCCGCAGGAGGAGAGCAGAGGGGAGGGGGAGGGAGGCGAAGTTTCCCCCCTGAAAGTTTGTGCAAGCTTTCACTTTCAAGGCGGGGTTACTGTAAACTGCAGCAGCATGGAGTGAGAGAAACGGGACGGCGAGCGAGTGCGATGCAGCGACGTGCCGAGCGTCTATCCAACGTAAAGCAGCTCCGCGCCCCGCGTCCGTGAAGCAGACATGTACTCCCCGTACTGCCTGACGCAGGTAACTTGTCTCCTCTTATTTGGCTGCTCGGGAAAGGCGCTAATGATGACGCCGGGGTTTTCTCCGTCTGTTCGTGTGTCGCGTTCGAGTGTCTTTCTTTCTGCTGTCTGGCCGACTCGGACAACTTCGCCCCGCCACGGAGCGCGTTTCCACCGCAGGAAACTTTCTTGCGCGTTTTTCCTTCGCACATGTTTTTTTTTTTTTTTTCTTTTTGGAGAGAAAATGGCGCTTCTCCCGAAACGTATTTCATATATAAAAAAAAAAAAAAAAGAAAAGAAAAGAAGAAGGAGGGGAGCCCTTTGGGAGGAGGAGAAAGCAGCGCGCAGGGAAAGGCAGACTTCAGGTCCGAGTTTGGCGTCCCTTGCTGGAAGATTTCTCTTCCAGGCGAGAGGAGCGAGCAGGGCGCGCACGCCGCTTTCATTTGGAGCCGAGACTGGGAGAAGTCAACATTAGCGTGTGTGTGTGTGTGTGTGCGTGTGCGCGCGCGTGTTACTTCTGAGATGTTTTTTTCTGGGCCAGAACCAGACCCCTGCTGCTGCTGCAGGTTGACTGTTTCACCAGTTTTCCCCTGAACGCAACACGTGCCCGACCTTCCAGGTGAACAGGAGACACGGGGAAGGTGATTTCCTCCGCGCACGTCTGCGCGCGCGTCTCCGTGATGCTGCTGTGACGGATCGGAGTGTTCACAAACGAGCTCACTGTTGACCTTTGACTAAATAAATGTCGCAGTTTCATGTAAAACGGTTTCTTTTATCAGGCGCATCAGTAAAAAAAATAATAAATAAAAAGCAGTTTTGTCTTTTCCAAACTATTTGTATTTAAATAATAATAGAACAAAAGCGTTGCTGTGGCATCATATTAACCATGGCTCCTTTGTTCTTACTTTGTTTCTGCTGTCAAGGAAACAATGTCAGCAAATGCCCCCCCCCCCCCCTGTGTGCGTAAAGTTCATGCGCTGAAAAGCGTCTCGGCAGGTAAATCATTATTATATATATCAGGCATCTGTTACTGACTGCTGCAATGATTCCACGTGTGAAACGCAGCGCTCCTTTAATCATTTATCTCAGCATAAAAATAATATTTTTACACTAGAGAGAGAGAGAGAGTGAGAGAGAGAGAGAGAGAACGCACCAGTAATCTAAAGGCTGTTCATGTCCGTAAATAAACATGTTGTTTACTCTTTAGCAGGTAAGGCATTGTGGAAGGAGTTCCGGTTATTTGATGGTTATTTTAGCCATTAGCATTGAGCTGCCCGACATGAAGCAGACTTGTTGATTCCCGTTTGGCTCCATCTGACAGCGGACTTCCACGCAGGCCATGTTTGATGTCTGACTCCTGCCCTTCACTGAAAGACTTTTCCTCCGCTTGATAGCAGCTCAGGCTCGATCGTTTCTTAAATGTGACGACCTCCCTTCAGTTGTTCGCGTAATGGACGGCGCGGCTGCGCGTCTGAAGGGAGAAGCGGGACGGCCAGATGCTGAATGATGGTTCCACGCGTGGAATAAAGCAACGTTTCCATAAGATGATCCACTTGTGGATTTTATTCAGCAGCGTCAGGCTGGGTTGTTGTTGTTGTTGTTGTTCCGGTCTGTATTTCCAAACAGGACTCGGGATGATGAATTGATCTGGGATTGATAAAAACGTATCTTTACACTAACGTATAGTTTTCATTTAGTGACACGAATTTCCTATAATCAACACTAATTTGCAGCGGAAGGTGGGCGCGTGCGTGTGACGCGGCGCACATGTTGCGCTTCATCGTAAATTGCCGCGTGTCACGGGTTGGACAGGAAAGTGAAAGCGCGCGTTCAGAACCGAAAAGCTGGCTTTAGAGCAATTAAAGCAAAAATCAATTCCCGAATGCGTCGAGAGGGAACGATCATTCTCCGTCTCTCCACACACACACACACACACAGACACACACGCACACACGCCTTCGCAGCTCCGTGTGCGCGCGCAAAATACACGTTTTCTTTGGTTGAATTGCTTTTAATAATGAAAAATCAGAGCTTCGACAATCGGAAAACAGGCCATGCACGATTGGCTGTGATGAAGAGCCGCGCCGCGCTGCGGAGAGGCGTGCGGTGCGTGAAGCGCGGTGCGTAATGGAACTCAATGACAGGCAGATCCCGGGAGGAGAAGGAATGTGCGTGTATCCGTGTGAGCTCCAGTGCGTCTCCCGTGTTTAAGGCCTTTTTGATGTGATCCTCACGCAGCCTGTCGCTTTACTCATTTCTCATTCACACTCCAAATACATTAACCTCATTCGGATCAATTTGCTCATTGGCATGATTTTATTTATTCATTATTTTCTAATTGATGATTCGATTATTGTCCTTTTTTTTTTTTTTTTTAAACCTACTCCAAAACTCAAATGTCCGCGGCCCCCTCAGGCCGCGACAACGCAGCACGAATCTGAACCTGGAATACTCTTTTATTTGTGTTCACTGTAATAATATGCAGCTCGTAATGTTTTCATCTCAGACTGTGCGACATTTTAATTATTATTCCTTCCCTCTGCCCCCTCTGCCCGCCTGGACGCTGACCCCTGCTCTCCTCCCTGCTCTCCTCGCCTCTTAACACCCTCTCAACACTAAAGTATTACCCTACTCACCTTCTAAACAATGCCTTAGTGGTAAGTCCTATTTAGTCCCTATTTATTCCGCATTAGGTGTGTGTGTTTTCATATATTCCACCTTCAGAATGTATTTATTTATTATTATATTCCTGCAGGGCCGCTCACTCCGGCCTGTAGCATTCTGAATAAAGCAAAGAGCAAATCTTGATTATTCTTTTTCACACACGCTTGAATGAAAAGTTGCATTGCTCTCTCTTTGTGTGTGTGTGTGTGTGTGTGTGTGTGTTTGCACTCAGCGGACGACCCTTCTTTTCGCTGCAGCCCAAACAAGCCAAAGAAGTGGCTGCAGCTCCACCACGTTGTGGTTCAATGTGTGCACAGGAAAATGTCAGATCGTAGCTTGTGATCCTCGTCCTCGTCGTATTTCACCTTCAGGTCAACCGACTTTGGTCACATGACGTATCGCAGCTTCCTCCCAGGCTGAGGAGCGGATGTGTTCTAGTTTTCTGACGTTAGGAACAATCCCCATCGCTCCTTATCAGAAGTGCTTTCAATGAAAATACCAAAGAGGAAACAAAGCATGAGAATCATCGCACTTAATTAATTTAATGTAATGAATTTAGTCTGCCTGTCTGTCTGTCCGTCCGTCCACCCTTACACCTCCTCCCCTCTAACCCTCTTCCGAGGCCTGCAAAATGATTTGGAGCAGCTGCTACGAGGATTTTAATCGAATGCCTCCGCAGCATGAACAAACACCAAATGTTGCATTTTTCAACACTCGCCTCTCTTCAGACATGCAGCTGACACCACTGCTGCCACGTCTCCGTCCAGTTCGGCCCGTGAGATTTTACTGCCGGAGGAGCCGGAACAGCAGTTTTACCAGTTTTTTCGCGACTTTGCTTCATTTAAAGGGCAATAGTTGCTGTTTTCTTTCAGCACCAAAGCCTCATCACAAGGGGTTAAGAATTAGAGCGTCTGTATGTTTGTCAGGTAGGCATATTTTATGATGATGTCACTGGAGGCTCTGGCCGGGCTGCTTGCAAGCTAACTTTACTTGATGCTGTATCTGCAGCTCGGAGCCGGCAGCCAGTAAACCACTCTGCCTTTGGCCCGCAGACAGACGAATCAACTCACGGCACATTTGATTGGCAGTTGGGGCTGATCTATTGTCCACGCTTGTAACTGAGTCGTGTATACGCGAGGAAGTCCCTGATTGGCTGTGGTGCTGTTCCCCGTCGTGAGGCAGCGTCGGCGGCGGTCGGCCGGCCTGCCAGACGCCTACCTGGGACACCGCGTTCCTTTTACTTATTCATTCAGAACACCCCGCCAGTTACAGGCCAATCCACTGGAAAGAACAACAACATTAAAAGATTCAAAATGTTTTACACAACGCGCTCGTAGCTCGCATTGTGTCCCGCTTCCGTTGGCGCCGGCGGCCTGGACATGGCGGTGGCGGCGGCGGCCCAGCAACAGCTTCACATGGCAGCTTTTTCTTCATTATGATCACTCTAACTGTGTCGTATATTTAAGCATTTGACTTAGATGTTACAAAGGCTTTGGTGATCAGTGTCTTTGTCACTTGTAGTTGGTGACTGCGAAGGGGGGGGCATGAGGGGAGGTACTGTGAGGGGGGGGTACCGTGTGTCAGCAGAAGCACATTTACGGTGATTCTTTTTTCATGAAGAAACTCAGAGCTGTCTTTGGTGGCGAAGACAAAGAGGAGATGAGCCTTTTGGCAGCAGGCGATATATAGATTTGAATTAAGTAGCATGTAGTTTTTATCTCGCGCCGCACGCAGGGGAGGCAGGACAAACTGCGCCTCGCTCAGTATCAGCACAGCTGTCCCAGCATCCGTGGAGAATGGATTCCTCCTGCTACTGCCATGGGAGGCTCCAGCCAAGGAGAATGGGAGGAGATCCAGAATGTGTGCGAGGCTTTTTTAAAGGAGGACGAGGAGTGAGAGGAGAGTAATGCGCTGGTGCATCTGGGGGGGGAGGGGGGGGGGGTACGTTTGTGTGTCATTTAGCATCCGACTGCCTCACTTTTCCTTCGCTCGCGTTACCTCTGGCATGGATTAGTCTTTGGCACGGCCCTGGCTGCGCCTGTGGCCCCAGCACGGTTCTGCGGTCGGCGATATGTTGTGCTGTTGCCATGGCTACCAAGCACACACACACACACACACTCATGCACACATATGGGTACTAAATTACATAATTGAGCTAGAATATACACAAAATACTTTGTGTATAATGTGGAAACAGAGAGCGGGATAAGGGCATGGGAGTCGGTCGGCTGTCGGGTGCGCTCGGTCGGGGGCGCCGCCGAGGAAAAGCGTGCTTTTACCAGAAGGAACCACACGCATGGAAGGGGAATACATCGGACAGATGAGCGTCAGGCACCAGCACATCGGGTTTCCCTCCTCCGATTTTGAGTCACAAATCTAAAAACAGACACATTCGACCCAGCAGCTGAGGACATGATATTAGCATGTGTGAATGTACATGCAGTATATGAGAGGGTGTGGCAGCTTTGTACGGCTACACCGCGAGGTACACACTCAAATGTCTTCCTCCTCCTCCTCCTGCTGGCCTTCAGTCTGTTTTGAATAGATCTTTTATCTGTGAGATGATCAGCGATATTTAAAGTTTGTGTCACGCTGCAGAGCTTCCAGGGCCAAAGCTTTGAACGGCAAAGCGATAATGTAAATAGAACAGAGTGATTTGCTTCATTGTGCCTTAAAGACAGATACAAATGCTATCAATCATCATCTGCGGCTGAGTTCATTTACCATGCAAAAAAAAATCAAATCAAATCTATGAAGGACTTGAATTATCTCGCCTTCAAGTGACATATTGAACCAAGATTGGCTCCTGGTGTAGTGATGTCACAAAAGCCCTCCTGCTCCTATGTTCAGCCATTGTTCATGTTCGCCTGAGATTAAAGAAGATTTCCACCTGCAGCCAAGAGAAGGGTTTGAGTGTGTGTGTGTGTGTGTGTGTGTGTGTGTGGGGGGGGGGGGGGTCAAAAGCATCAGCAAAACAACATGCAAAACAACATGCTGTTAATCAGATTTTATGACCAAGTGCTTCCAGAATAAATGAGAGTAACATTTTCTTTAGCACCAAAGCTACTATTGTGAAGCCAGTAGCACAAACTAAAGGATCTCAGTCAGTAAAGTCACATTAGCGATTGTATAATGAGTAACTGTTGTGCAATTCGCAATGTTTGGTTAATTGTATTCCGCGTCTAGTGCTACAGAATACAGACGGAGAAATGTGTCTGAGTGTGCTTTGTTCCACCAATGAATACATTTGAACTAATGCCAGTATCAACACACGGGGCGAACGAGCGTGAACAATAATGCATTCTCTCCTCTTTCCTTTTAATCATTGGGTGAGAATGAGCTGCATGATGCTGGATTATACTCAACCGAGGCTCCAGGAGTGTTTAAAGCCGGCGTTGTCTGTCCTTCACAGGTCGACGCGACTAGACAGAGCGCCGTGGCCGAGGCGCATTGACGGCCCACTCAAGGTCATGTCAGCGTGGGCAATCGGGGCGTGTTGTTTGGCCTGTCCTGCCGCTCTGTCTGACCTACGTCACACTGCTAAATATATACAGCCAACCCCTCATTACAAAGATTCCAGATTAATCTGGATCCAATCTGAGCACAGTTTGCTTTGCTGCAGCTTCCCCGGTGCTGACTTTCCACCCCTGTCTCTCACGCGTACGCAAAGCAGGAAGAATAAATGGCAGATGCAGTCCTTCACACATACCATGGCACATGAATGCACGTGATCATTCTGTGACTGCGTGGCGTGGAAACCATACTTCGCAGTGCCGTATACACGCCACACCTGCACCCATTTAATAATACGAGGCACAGGTGCGAATTCGTTCAGAGAAATAATCTCACCCGGTCGGTTGACGGTTACATTTTGTCACATGTGATGAACGACAGCAGCTTCCAGTCCTTTTTTCTAATTTCAGCCGACAGCCCGAGTCCTGTCAGATGAACTCCAGTAACCCTGCACTGATCCCGCCCATCATCCAGATTGGTTTATTTGAATTCATTTTTAAATGGAATGAAGATGTTCAATGTTGCTGATTTTGCAGTTGTACATATTTATCTCATGTTTTTCTCAAGATGTTTTCCAATCACCAAACCCTTAGAGCTTTTTTAAACTTTATCGATCACATTTAACTGACAATTTTAACTCAATATTTACTTGTATATCTCTTTTTCAAAGATTAAAACCATCTTTGAGAGCTAACCAAGTCAGCCAGATGGCCATTTTATTAACATTTCTGACTGTCAGCACATTTAAAAACTCTGGACTCAGAAAGTGAAGCCATTTTTGGAGTCAGCTCAGCCATTAATGATTGGAACTAACTGTTTCAATCATGTAGCCAGTACTTTTAGCTAATAATGTTATTATTATTATTATTAATAACTATTAAGCCTGATCTTGAGCCAACTAGTTCAAACATTCAGCGTTGCTTTGGGCAAAGTATCGCAACCTTAAGCAACAGACTATTTTAGTCAATGACACCAAGGTTTCGGCGCGCCATTGCTGAGGTCAACAAACGCGCAAACAATAATGAGCGTAGAACAATGCGTGGTGAGAGCAATAGCGTGGCGCGAGCAACAAAGTTAGCTTTAAAGTGTCCATGCTACATGGACACCTTAGAGCTAATGGTGATAGCAAAATAAAGACGTTAAGTTTAGTGGGCGGTATGAGAGGTTGACAGAAGAGAATGGTCTCCTGACATGAGTGTATGACCTCATATATTGTGTGTTCTATAACACGTAGTTATAAAGCAAAGTGCACGTGAGAAGGTTTTCAAGATTAGACAAGTCTTTAGTCAGTTTGCATCCGGCTACGTTTCATGAAGGTCTTTGGCTGTATCCCAAAAAATGTGTGGGTTTCAATTCAATTATAGCCCTAATTTAGGATTCTTTTCTTTCGAAATTTATCCAAATGCAATTTCAGGACAATTCTGTAGAACTGACATTTGTCTAATTTTCCAAATTCAGGAGGAGAAAGACTCGCTGTCGTAGATCTGAATGAAGGTGAATCGGTGCGAATGGCTTGAAAGACTTCTGTCTAAGATTAGATTTTGCCGCTTTCCAGGAAGTTGCTTTATCTGGTCTTCTTTATTGGGAATAACTGATGGTTAAACATCAGACTTTTTATGTTCAATGTTTCTCTTTGGCGCCATAGCTAGGCTAACACAAGTCAAAGCTAGCTATTTCAGCCAGTCATCCGTCCATCCATTGGAAAGTGAAGTGTCGATGGAACTTGTTCAGTGGTCAAGGGATGAGATCACAATGTGATGCCACTCAACAATGTAGTCATTAGTCTTTCACCTCTTCTTTGGCATGACTTTTAAGTCGAGGAGAGATAAAGAAACATTGATTGGATCATCAATCATGCCTTAACGTCTCCCTAGGCTTTCTTGCTTCATCACCCTAAATTACCTCATGCTGGAACACAGGAAGGGTAGTTCCAAGAAGAGTCTCGGGTATGTTGATCAAGAGAAGAAAACAGCAGTTACTGTGCAGGACTGTAATCCCTTCTGGCAATTTAGCAGATACAACTGTGGGACCCTCAACCCAAGCGCCGACTTTCAGTCCATGCGTTTATTCTCATTTGCCAGGAATGTCAGTTCAAGCTTGTGCTTGGGTTTAAGAGGCATTTATGGGGTTAATATCTGTGAAAATCTTTTTCCTGTTTAGGGGGTGGGTGGAGGAACGTTTGACGCTTGGAGGCTTGTGAACCCGCAAGTCAAACAGTAATGAAAACAGTTGTGACCTGATTTCAAGAGCTGGAACAAAAGACACGGGGAAGGAGGACTTGAAGTTGCAGCAAAGGCAAACGGACGATTCCTTAAGATGGAAAAGCTGCATGGCTTTTTACTCACTGTTTGCATTTTCCTGTTACCTGTTTTTGTCATTGTCTCCTATAGACACCCCCCCCCCCCTCCTCCCCATGTCCAGTAAGGAATAGCCATCACCCCAGGGAACAAAGTTCTAGCTCAGGCTGCTTGGAGCAGGAAGGTGGCACGGGGCCAAGGGTGGAAAATCTATACTCGGTTGCATAATATAACATATCTTTACCCCAGATGAACTCTGAGGAGGCCTGGCAGCTGTGAGCAAACAGAGTTGGAGGGCGGGAGTTTGTGTGTTACTCTGTGACTCTGTGTGAAAGTGTTTGTCTATGAGTTGGGTATGAGGGCCCACTCTATCCCTCTTGTGACTTATGTTTGCTGGGTGGTGCTGCCGGCCCGAGGCTGTTTGAAAGTCAAGCAGAGTACAGTAGACTCAAATAGGCCCTTGTTGGAATAAAGCGCGGGGGGGGGATCAGAGTTGGAGGAGGCCAGGCAAAAGCTCCATAGCTTCTCCTTTTGGCCTTGGTAGCCAGTAAAGAGCGCCCCGGCTGTCGCTGCACGCTGCATGGGAACCCCGCTCTAAACCTTCTCCTCTGTTTAGGCTACACGATTAGTATGCATTACATGGAAAGTTGTATATCTGAATTCATGAGGATTTCATGTCACTGCAAGAATATAAAACACAGATGGGCTAAATTTCACTTCACCCTGCAAGTTTATGGAGTGGGTTAATTTGTGCTCCTCAAACATGCCTTATAATTTATAATTCAGTTGATTCTAGTTGGTCTAGAATAGAATAGTCTCTGAATTATCCTTAAAGGAGTCCTTGGTTTAATCTGATCGTCCGCGGCTGTAATGGAGTGCAGTGCGTGCCGCTCCTCTTTTTGTGGCTGCAGCTTCTCGAAAGAAGACGGGACGTGGAGGGAACGGACCCGAGAGCGGTCAGCTGTCTGATGCATCAAGCCGCTGTCAGGCTCCCCGGCACGCAAAACCAAAACGGGGCTCATTATGGTCATCATCTGGAATAAAGCTCAATCAGCTCCGCCACCTGTGGCAAGCTGGGGTGGAGAAACCAGCATGTCTGTTCGAATTTCAGATCCTTTCACACGCATTTATTCTATTCATCGTGCTATTCCTTTAACCCCCCCCCTTATTTTTCCTCTCCGTCTGCACACCTGAATGGAAGTATTTCCACACCAGAGTTAGGACGCTTATGGGGACCACAAATTGACTGTGTGTTGCAGCCAAGCTGTGGAGATTTATGATGGAAGAGAACAGGAATGGTGTGGGCGGTTATGCAGAGGTCCACATTATGGTGTGCTTTTTGGGGGGGGGGGTTAATACTATGAGGACTGGAAGGCCTTTAGAATGGCGAGGAGTGAAACAACAGCAGATTTATTTCTCTCCTTTGGTCCAGAAAGATTCTAAAATAAATACAGCATGGAAAGAAATGGGGCTGGAAGAGAGAGAGGAAAATCAACGGGTAGACTGGGGAGTATTGAAGTCCTTTTGCATGTTAGAGCGGCATGAATTGTTTGATTTGCTCTCTATCAATCAGCAGAGGATGTGTTTAAACGAACCCGATGTGTGTTTGAAAAGCCCTTTTTATAGCTGCGGCCGTTTGTAGTCTCCTTTTACTTTCCTTGGAAGCAGCCCGTGATTAAAACGGCCGATAGAGGCGTATTATATTTCCTAGGGGATTGGAAGGAATGCATATGCATCATAACCATATTACACTAGTTAGGAGCGGGACGTGGTGCCAAGCCTTTGGGTGCAGGAGCAGCGTCCCGGGAAGAGCCGGCGTCCCACAAACGCCACAGGAGACGATATCTGACAATGCGGGGACCAACGTCGGACGTTTGACAGGAAGCGATTTAAAGGCAGGTTTTAACACTGAGAACTTCGTGACAGTGGACATAGATCCGAGTCCTGCAGAAACCATTTGACATTTTTCCTGTGAGGGAAGCATGTTGCTGGTGGGACTTGGGCCTGCACAATCCCTCCTCTGTTAAAACAATGCGGCAGTTGTCCTGCCTAACCTAATTACTCCCCCCCCGGGGGGGAGAAAGGCAACAGCACCAAATCCCATAGTTAGGAGCTCTGATCCGGGCTCTGCTGTAAGAAAATGCCTCATTCAGTTCCCTCTTTGCTCACACACACACACACACACAGTTTCCACTGTGATTGGGTTTCTTCAGATTGACCCTAATTACGCTCAAATATATCCCGGTCGCTCTCCTGTATCGTTGCATGATTGCTGCAGCACGTATTAATCCCGAGGACATAATTCCGTCTTGGAGGTTGTGTCATGTCATTGCCATGAGGTCTGTGTTAACAGTCCACAGGTTCACGTTACCACTCCAAACTGGTAGTGGTATTGTGATTTTCCTGAACCAAAATCTGGCCCCATCGATGAGCCGGCGGCTTGTCCAGGGTGTACCCTGACTCTCGCCTCCCGAGGCTGCCGGGATAGGCTCCAGCACGACCCGCGACCCGGTTATAGATAAAAAAAAGTTAAAGAAGATGGATGGATGGAAAATCCGGTGACTGAGAAATAAATAACTCAATGATTATACAACAGGGGTTTTTGGTGATTTTGATTCAATGTTGGACACAACATACTCGTTATTCCCTCTACAATAATAATAATAATGCATAGGTTTTATAGACACCCAAAGACGCTTTACATTGTGCATTATTCATTCACTCCATACTTGGTGGTGGTGAAGCTACTGTTGTAGCCACAGCTGCCCTGGGGAAGACTGACAGGAGCGAGGCTGCCAACTTGCACCATCGGCCCTCCTGACCACCGTCTGTCGCCGCCATCGGTGAACTCTATTAGTCGGACTTTTGATGAGGAAGTTTGCAAGAGGGGAAGTGTGTATGTGTGTGTGTATTTGCAAGTCTTAATGTCCCCCTCAACCAACCAACCTTTATTTACCTGTCCTCTCCCAGGAAAATTAAAGCAGCCTTTGTGTGGGAATAACTATTTGGGGATTGTTGCGGTGCTGGCCCGTCAGTGTTTACACAGCTTTTCATTAGGGAAAAGACAATTCCATTTTCTTTTGTCGGTCCCGTTCATGCGGCGCAGCAGTGCTGAAGCCATGACTGAGCTGCATGTGTAACATCGACTCGAATCTTCAGTCCATTCCACATGAGGAAGTGGAAGTGCAGCACACCACATGTCCCGAGTACTCGGGGCATATAAGGAGACAGCAGCGTCGGTGTGTGTTTGCTTTAGGCCCAGCGCCTTTCCTCTGCAGTGCAGTGTGGGCTGTGGACCCTGTGCCCTGTTTTTGCAGCTTGCCCTAAGGCAGCGGCGGAAGTTGTACTCTAACAGCATTAGCAGGGCTCTTCCTTCAGGCTCGGCGCCCACTGTGTTAACTCTATCAGTGCCCCCTTGTTACGTTCATCCGATGGCCTCCCTGAGTAATGTTGACAGTTTGTATAATCGTCACATTAATGGCTAATTCATTTCCACGGCTGTCTGTTTGCTTGCCTCATGTGAAACCCCCTGAACATGAACATCCCAGAACACCAGGTTCTCATCAGTCTCTAGAAGAAAGTCTGTATCATCAAGGTCTCAGGAGATCTGAGGAAGAAGAGGGAGAGCATAGTGAGAGCCACAGACACTAACCCAGCAACCTCCACGACTCAGAGACCGGTGGGAGGAGTTAACTCTAATATTGAGTTTTGATAGGTGCTGGTGTGGTGGACCTGGCATGTGTGAAACCTCCACATACGGAAAGAGCTGTCACCACGTTTTTCTTAATTTTGCAAAAAGTAGCCGGCCGTATTCCACCAGGCAGACCAAACCGAAGTGTTGGGTTACGTCTGTGTGCCGGCCCAGTCATATTTCGAGATGAAGTTTTTCCCGTCATCGGTCTTTGTTCACTCCCTCCCAGTCCTTTGTGCTCTTCGGTTCGCTGTTACATTAAGAACCTCTTCTATTTATTCAGCCTCTGCGCCAACCTGTGAAACCTGCCTGTCAGCGGCATCCAAGATTGACATGATCTCTCACTTCATTAACCCCTCGTGCTCATTTGGACTGGCGTCTATCTTACCGACATCTCACTGTGCTTCCTGAACCAATAAAAATGGGTGTTGTTTGTGCATTAACCTGAATTGAGATGTCACTGAACTTTTTTTCCCGCACAACGATAATCTTAACATCAAATTGACCCTATTCCCTCCCACCAATTGTGACCCTGTCAGCCACACAGAGCAGCCACCCATTATATGTGTAAGGAGTATAAAGCTAATACTAAGAGCACTTTTACCTTCTTTTCATCATCCTCTTCTTTTGGCTCATTGTGCAGCCACACCTCTGTCAAATATTCACCCCTCGTCGGTTCATTTTGTTGACAAAGGGCACCAAACAAAGGACCTACAGGCCATGCAGGCCGGATCTCCAACCATCAAGGCTTAAGTAATATCTCAAGCTATGGATTAAGCTTAGTTACTTGGCTAAATTAAATTGGCATTCATAAAGGTTAAAAAGAATATGTAGACAGGAAGTCATAACCGGAGAGGGGGTGGGGGGTATGGGGGGGATACACAGACATGGAGGGTGAGACAGTGGGGGATGTTAGTTAGGGATTGCAGCAAAGCATTAGCATAAAGGGCAGGGCAGCATGCCCAATGGTGGGAAAGGTTGGCATCACGCCTTTCAGACTGGCAGAGAGGGAAGGCTGGAGAGGGGGGGGGGGGTTAGTCAATAATAGTACATCCCTTGTTCAGGAAAAAGGAGGTCCCGAGCTGTTGGCAGCAGAGCAAGCTAAACTTCTAGATTGATTGTGTGCTAGATTGCCCCTTTATTTGTCTGATTGCAAAGCTTTCAACACTGCGTTAGTGGCGGGCTTTACTTTCCTGCAGCCTTTGTGCAAGGGGGAGTTTCTCTGTCTCGGCCGCGATGGTGATGGCCTCTGCACATATGTCTCCGAGTTTTACGATGAGCGCAGTCAGCTAGTCGGGCGTCCTGCAGGAAAAGTTCCTGACTGCGTGTTTCATTAGGTCAGGTCACCAGCATTAAGCCGAGGTTAACAACAGTGGCGGTTTAGCTTGTTGCCGTATTCAACCGCAGCAGTTTGCAGTCTCATCGGGGGCATCCAGACAAATACGGGATGAAGACAGCTGCAGAGAAGCATCTGGATGTGAGTCGCCGAGCCACAGGGCGACCGTTCCCCTCACGCCGGCTGAGGCTGCGCTGATGTCATGGTAGTAGGGAGTGAAAGGGACGATTATTGAGCAGGGTCCGATTATTTCTGGCCCTGCATTCATTAGTGCAGCCTCCCCCCCCCGAGTTTATTATGGCCACGAGGAGTGTGATATCTGCAGACAGCAATCCATCTTAATTTAATAAACTGATTTACAAAGGTGCTGTTTTATTATCACATACTCCCAATACAGATTAGGTGGAATAAAATGGACAAAAGGCTTTCAGAAATGGAGCATCTAATCGCATGCTAGTTAGTTTTCATGAAGACATAACCCGATGATAAATTGACTTTTTGACCACACACATTGTTCTAAACCTGTCAGGCTAAATTCTGGGCAGCATTGCTAAAAACAAAGCAATAAATGTTGAATATTAATCGGGTGAATCGTAATTTCATGAGTCAGCGATGACTAAAGCATTACTCGTCCCCCCTTGGCCTTTAATAATGCCTTGTGTTTTATATACATATTTTTGAATGCTAAATATTGACCTTTAAAATAACAAGCAAATATAGCTTTTGAATAGATGTAGTGGAGAAAAAAAAGTCGAATATTGATATGTAATCAGCGCTGTTTGTCTGCCTGTTAGAAAAATAACTCAAATCCTACAGACACATCTTGATGAAATTTTGGGAATGTTACCAGGAACGGATGATAAACATGTTGGTGATGATCCAGAAGCAATTCTGGATTCCCAATCACTTTGATATTTTTGTTAACATTGCAGTCAATGGAGCTTCAAAGTTTGTTCCTCAATATCTCGGTTGATTATCGACCGATGTTTATGGAATTTCACACAGTCATGTAGGGTGGGGGCCATGCAGGATCCAGATGGGATCCAGATGGCATCCAGATGGCATCCAGAATGAGGTCAGGAAAAAATATTGAATTTTTACATTGAAAACTCAGATTCAAAAATCAGTTAAAAATACACATCAACTCTGATTCACTTTAATTTTTCATGGTTGGTGTTTAAAGATACCAAGAACACTTTATAACATTTTGATGATGATGCAGATCACCATGTGGATGGTGTAAATCTAATTACGAGGGGGGTGAGCTGCTTGGCGGAGGTCTGCGCTCTCTGAGTGCTTTTCTTGTTCCCTTTGAATTGTTGAGGTGGAGTAGAAATATAAAATAGCATAAAATGGAAATAATAAATGTAATTATTTTGTATGTTGGTATTTTTAATAAATATACTCCTCCTGGGTTGTACAGCTGCTTACAATTCATTTTTTTAGTATAACTAATTACCCCTCATAATAGAGCTTCAGTGAAAAGCTGTGGGTAATTCGGGGGGGGGGGGTGATAATTATAAATGTAAATTTTTAAGACAATTATATTTCTTATCAGTTTGTTTAACAATGATTTTAAAAATGTATTTAAAGTGTGGTTATATCAGGTATTCAGTCATAGGGAATCATTCTTTCCGTGAATTTAAGCAACATATATCTGTGCATGAGGCAGCGGCACAAAAAGATTTCAGCCACTCAAAAAAGATTTTGGATTTAGTGTCGAGTGTTTCTAGCGTGTGTTTTCCTGCGTCTTTTGACGCTGCGCTCTCGTTTGTCAGAAACGGCGAGTTGAGGAAGCCGAACGCTGAAGTTTGCAGCCGCCTCCATCCACGTCTGCGTTGTTGTGTGACTTCAAAGGCCGCAGCTTCCTTCCCTCACAGAGAGACTGTCTGATGCAAATGGAGCAATATTGATTTATTAAAATGGCCCTTTTTCGGTGGTTAGGCTACGGTTTGCTGCCTGCAGCGCCTGCTGCAGAACCCTGCTCTCCAAACTCTGCTCGACACCATCTGCTGCAAACACACGTCTGTAGATGGCTGCTGACACACAACCGTTTCAAAATCCCACCAACCGGCCCTTTAACTTAATGTATTCTTAAGACTTTAAGGAGTTTGAACAAAGAGCTTGTGCGCACTTCTAAATCAGTGCCAAGCTAAATGTCATGAACCTGATGAATTGAGGGCGGAGACTTGGCGGTATTACTCCGCGGCTGCACAAAACTCAACCCTAATCGGAGCAAGAAGGCATTTTGCAAACCAGATACAATGCGTATCAATCACGGCGCTGGTTTCCGAGAATCTTGGGGATGTTACAGATCTCTGGTGAACGGCTCTGTCTGAAGGCGTGTGTTCTGCTCCAACCTGTCGCCCATCTCGGGCTCAGTTCAGCTCGCCGTCTTCTTCCAGCGGTGTGTGAAAGACCGCCTTTGGCATTTCACGCTCGTCTCTTTGAAAAGACAAGTAAATCCCTACGGCTTTGTCAAGCGGCAAGTTAACACACGCACCCGATGATCAGCTGCATTTCACGCAGTGTTGAATTTTTTAATCTCAAGGTATCGTTTCACTAGAGGGGTTGTGGCGCAACGTCCCTCTGCTTTGAGCCCATGAACCAATCGGTGTGCTTGTAATTCTCTGTGATGCACGTCAACCAGGACGTGGTGGACAGCGAGGACCGCCAAGCACTTCTGACAGTGTCATCAAAAATGCATCGCCAATCCGACAAACCCAAAGGAATCAAATAGAATGCATTTGTGAAATGACCTTCTTTGTTGCAGGCCAGGCAATTCTATATTTACTGAATACAGGGTCGAAAATGTAAAGCCTCGACCAGCCAAAGCTGTTCCGAAAAAAGTGGCTTTGAGAAAATGTTTAAATAATACCCTCTTTTCAGCATTTTTGTATAATGTAATATAAAAGAATTAATAATTAATTAACCTTGCAGGCGCATTAACGTTAAACTTTCATATTATCCTGGGGGCCACAAATTATCATCCTGTGGGCTGCAAATGGCCCGCGGGCCGCGAGTTTGGGACCCCTGCTTCAACATGATTATTATTTAGATCTTAGTTGATGTAACTGTGTAAAATATCCTCGTGCATATTTGCTATTATGCCATAACTTAGCCTATTTAAACACAAGGAAGCAAGGCAACGAACAAAAAGCCGTAATGTCTTTGTCCAATCCGTATCGTATCAGCGGCTGGTCTGCAGCCGCGTGAACAGCAGGAGTCGGTTGGCTGGCACAGTGAGAAAACACTCAGTCATGGCTGCTGTGCTGCTGAGTCGGCCTGCCCAGGCATGGCCAATTACTCACGTGTGCACACACACACGCTAGCGAGATGCGAGGCAGTTCCTTCAATCAACAGCACATTCTTTCTAGACAGCGGCAGGCAGCCCAGGGCGGCGGGACGGGGCCTTTGTTGGACTGTGCACACATGTGTCCGGGAGAAATGTGTCATCGGGCACAGAGATGCACGAGTGTGACATCAGCACGTCCATGTTAATAAACACCACAGGCCCGCGCTACGTTTGGGTGCAGTAACTGTGTGTCGGCACATTGCTTCGCTGCTCATCAGTGCATGCAGGGAAGATCTGCACGTCTTAACGTGCGTTAGAGCTCCTGAAGCAGGAACGCATCGTTTGATCGGATATCAAAAGGGAACTAACACTGTTTTCAGAGTGCGACGTGTTGATTTTGCATGCAGCTCATAAAACCCTCAGAGTTTCTCACCTGAATTCCTACCCAGGGTCCGGAGCTGCAGTTCACCCCCCCCCCACCAAGAAGAAAAAGGGCATGGCTGATTTCCTTGGCAGATAAAGGGGTCAGGAAGGGCCCGGTGGGTTTGGCTCTGCATGCAGCCAGCTAGCGGGACCCCTTTGTGGGGTTGGAGTGGCGCCGTGGGTGCCTCTTCCTCGGCTGGTCGCCCCCCCCCCACCGTGAGCACGCAGCTACCGCAAATTGCTTACAGATTTTTCACATGCACGTATAGTAAGGTGCCGGATTGTAAACTTGGCGACATGCGACTGATGCGAGGCGCAGAGCCCCGTGGATCTGTAGGCATCACAGTGATGTCATCGCTGGGCTCCTTTCCTAAAGACACAGTCTTTAGGAAAGACCCCCCCCCCCAATGCCGTGGCTCTCTGCCAGCAGTTGGGTCTGGGTCAGAGGGAGCCGGCGTCCGGCTCCATCCAGGGTCAGGGACGCTCAGCTGGGTAGGACAAGACAGAGCCGAGCCCTTCCAGCACAGTGCTGTGCTAATAAAGGACCGGGGGGCACGCCCCCCCCCCCCAGGTTATGGAGAACATGTTTAATTGGTCTAGTGAGAATCGTCCACTGCAGGTACCACAGGACAGAATAGGACAAAGCAGGACGGAGAGGCCTGCTGCTCGGCATTATGGGCCAGAAAAAGAGGAGACTTTAAGCACTGCAGAGATTTCGGAGAATTTTTTTTTATTTAGAAATCACTGATATTGGAATTCAAATTCTTTCAATGAAACATTACTTTGTAAAAAAAAAAAAAACCAAAATATTAAATTAATTTGGATTTTAGAGAAATTATTCTCATTATTACCTTCATCATTTTGCAGAAATATTGTTCTGGAATTATATAAATAATATGATAAAAATCAAATTGTATTTATTTTTTAAAATCTTGTTGGTCTTCATTTTCTACATTATTAATTATTACAGGGAGACATTTAGCTGTTCAGCAGGCTCCTGTAAGCTCTGTGCTGTTATAAACAGAAATAAAAGTAGTTCACATATGTTCTAATATTTATCATGGTGACATTCATTAGACCTCCTTTAGTGTTAGAGGGAGAATAGAATCAACATTATTGGACATAAATGAAATAAAAATGATTGCGTCTGGATCTTTAAAAAAATTAAATGTGAATTATTAAGGCGTTAAAGCTAATTAGCAAATTAAAAATAGTCATTATTTTACAAACGGACTAATATTGTGAAGAGGCTGAAAGATGCGGTTTAACAGACGCACTAATGGATCCAACTGTGGCTGCGTCGTCAGAGCAAAGAGCTTTTTCTCTCCTCACTGAAAGAGTTAATCTGAAGTTGGCAGCCAGCTTCGCGTTCTCAGCCAGACGTGCGGAGAATAGGAAAATAAATGACTTGAAAAGTATTTCTTTTGTCTCCTTACAGACTGTTTAAATCCAGCTGAGGGCTGCATGCAGCAAATTGTCCAACTGGAGCTGGCGCGGATGGATTTAATAATACAAGTAAAAGTACTTACATATATTTTTATAGCATTAAAACGCAACACATGTTTTAACATATTTAGAGCATTTAATTCATTTACCCCATTTGTTCTAAAATAAATACATAATAAAATGAAGTGAAACGATTAACGAGTGAAATAGCCCCGCTATTAAGTCTCACGCTCGCGCCCCGGTCCATTCAGCCGCCAGCCGCCCCCCCCCCCCCCCCCCCCCCCCCACACACACACACACACACACACACACACACACACACACACGCACACGCACACGCACACACGCGCGGCTCCTCTACCGCGTGGTAGTTTGCAGGCATTCCTGACCGTCGTCTTTTCTCTCCATCTTTTATTTTGTTTATGTCCGTTTCATTTCTGGCAGACGCCATGAACGATGTTTTAACTCTTTCTCCAGTGTTCCTTATTTGAAGTGCCCCGTGAGATGAGACAGAACAGGGCTGAATAAGTGATGGGGCATTTTAATCGTTCTGGCTGAGTTCGTCTGAGAAGAATCTGGATGATCTAAACATGCTGGCGGAAGAAAAGTAGGCCCGATTCTTCACTTTAATTGGTTTAATTATTGTCTATTAGAGAAGCTTGCGCAGGGAACGTTCGTCTTCTTCTTTCTATTTTATCTTATTTTAACTAACACTATTATTTAAAGGCTTGATCTTTGACCCATAATGCATCAGGCGCAGGCTGGAGGCGGAGGTGTTTTTTAATGACGTAAACCCCGCGCACCTGTGTGACGGTGTTTGATTAACGGGAACAAGCGCGTTTCACTTGATTTAAATATGACGTCGACGCGAGAGCTCGGCTGTGGTGCGTTTAAGTGGCGTCGTTTTATTTTATTTAACAAACAAAGAGTGTATAAAGGTTACATACAAATTGCCATAGAAACACATTACATACATTAAAATAATTTGTAGGTGATACAGATATTTCAAGTTTTTAATGCCTTTTTGTTCAGTGAAGCATTAATTAATTTTATATACGCCAAACGATCATTATCTAAATGTTTGAATGCAGGTCTTTGCTTATTATAGTTGCATTTGTGGATACAGAACTTTGCTGTTTCAGTGGCGCTGATCATCCTTATTGATTACTCTCCCTGCAGCTTTGGCACTTTGACACAATGTGGAAATAAGAGTGTCAGTTTTCACAAGGGTAAAAAAATAAAATAAAAGCAGGGGGCCTAGCTCAGGAAAAAGACTTAAATCTTGCTTGTGTTGAATTTCCAGTAACATTTGAATAGCATTTATTTGCATTTTTTTGGGGGGCAGGAAAACCAGACGCATTCAAGTTGACACATTTCTGCTGCTGCTGCAGGTGTGAATGGAAATGCACGCTTAACTCTGAGGCCGCCATTCTCACACTCCACAGTGGGAAGCGTGGAGGTTGTGTTGCTTCACCGCTGCAGCAACACAAAGCTGTGTGTGTGTGTCCTTCACCGTGCTCGTCGTTGGCTGACGCGATGGAGCTGAGCTCGCCTGGAGGCCGCGATGTTTATCTCTGAGAGGCGGCGGTGTGTGTCGGCCTGTTAAAGTGCCCGTCTTTGTCCCCGTAATGCGGCTCCTCTTTGGTTGAGTGTGACTTTTCATAACCTCGGCTGTTATTCTAACATTCAAGCCTTGGCAGCGTCTCGTCGCTGATGTTTTGGGCTCTTTTACGACTTGGGTAACTTGTAACTTCTGAGAGTTCATTCAGGATTGAAAACCAAAATGATTTTCTTTGCCGATGGATCTGAGGATCGGTTTCTTCAGAATGCTGTGATTAAAGTACTGGAGGGTTTTCCACGGCTCAAGGTAACTTCTCTTTGTAACATTCAATCATCCGGTACAAAAGGAAACCCTCTAATCACACATTTAGAGGGAATGTTTCATCTTTTAGCTCAGGAATGATGCAAGGAATCGATTATAAACTTCATTGTCGCCTCTAAACACTTTTTTAACGCACATGTTTGGACCGTTCCGGTGAAGTGATGTCGGAACTACGGGCTTCCATGATCTCTGCCCGGGTTTTTGTCTATAGAGCTGCAAGCATCCTGCCAGACCGGCTGTCCGTGGAGCAGGTGGGACGACCAATGACGTTCAGGCAACATGGCAGCCGCCGTCGCCGCCGCCCTCGCTCTCGCTCTGAGCGCCTGCTCGTGGGCATTTCGAGGATGTTAGCGCTGACCGTTTGCCGTTCGATACAGCCGAGGGAGATTTTCTTCCCCCCGCCGCTGCCACGGTTTTGCCTGGCAGTTGCCCGCCATTGATTTGTGTGTGCAGGCGGAGGAGTGTGGCTGCCTGTGTTTGTTTCCCCCCTCTTTGTTTGCGGTGGCAAACCCACCAGCAGCTGCCGGCGGCGGCGGCGGCGGCGGCGGCGGCTGCGGGCTCTGGAGGGATTCTGAAGCTGTGTGTCCTCGCTTTGCCATCCTCTGCCAAGGTGGCATTATGCAAGCAGAGCGAAGGGGGGAGAGAGAGAGAGCGTGCAGAGGAGGGCGGGTGTTTGTGCGCGGGGTGAGGGAGATGAGGTGATGGCGGCCGGGGTAAAGATGGAGGCAGGCTGGGGGTGGTAGGGGATCGGTGCAGGAAAGGTTCGCTCCCCTCAACTCCGCTCGGTGTCAGTCGAACTTCCCGATTTGGCATCGCTCTCGTCCACGTCCACCTGCTCCCTCCTTCTCTCTCTCCTCTCTCCTCTCTTCTGCGCACTCGCTCCTTCTCTCATTGCCACCACACAGTCCCTTCTCCCCCCCCCCCCCTCCCCCTCCCCCTTTCTCTCTTCCCTCCCTTTCGGCTCTTGAAGCTAACGCATTGGCTGGGCTACAGGCATCTTGTTGCCAAATAGGTGGGCCCTCCTCGAGCTGGCAAACACTCAAGCAATGGTTGGGGATAGAACGAGGAGAGGACGAGAGACGGCGAGCGAGTAGCGGAGAGAGAAAGAGAGAGAGTTGGAGAGAAAAGGGGGAAAAAAGAAGCAGCACTCGGCTTTGCCAGCGGTCGTATGCGCTCGTCCAACATTGATTCGGCTCTGTTTTTTTTCTCCCTATTCCTTGCTCTGGCCCCCCCACCTCTCGTGTGTGTGTGTGTGTGTGTGTGTGCGCGCGCGCACGAGTGTGTGTGAGTCCTGTGCCGGGCCTAGGGATCAGAACAGACACCAGGACCGGTTCCACTTTGCCAAGGATTTTTTTCTGTTTTTTTTTCCAAGGTTTATTTTTTTTCTGTTTTTTTGGGATGCACAAAGGATTGTTTCTTTTTCGTGCATCTATTGCCATTATTGAAGTCATTTTTTGAAGCTATTAACATTTCTATTTTTGCTTCACAGTTTGCTGCAAGTTTTGATCTTTTCCCTGCCGTGAATTCTGCAGTGAATTTTCTCCCTCCTAAATTTTTTTGTTTTGCTTTTTAAACTTTGGCCCGCCGTCTTTAGCGAGCGCCATATCACGCTAGTTTTTTCAACAACCTTCAAGTTGTTTTTTTTTTTTTATCTGCTAATTCCCCACACCCTGCCAAACCAGCACTTGCTTTTTACATTTGGGAGCGCGGGAAAAAAAAACAAAAAAAAAACTGGTGCAGGAGATTTTTTTTTCACTTTAAACGCTGTGCCAAATTTATGATGAGAGTGCAAAATGGTAACTACCAGGCCGTCTGTCTTCCTCTAGCAGTGTTGTTCTGTGCTGATTCCTGTCTGCGCTCAGTTTGTTGTGGAAATGTGAGTCTGGCTGGAGCTCCCTTGCATGGTAGCAGAGATAGGAAATGGTATGGCTGATCTTTTAGCAGCACGTTTCAACAGCGGTCTTGTGGCGGCAAAGCCTGGCGGCGGTGAGCGACCGATGTGTGGCAACCCTGGCACGGGAGCGCTGTGGCGAGATCTGAGCTTTGTTGCCCAGCGATATGTAGTTAAGGTATTATAGTACAGCGGAATAACTTTTCTTTTCCCAGCAGGGAGCTCAGCTTGGCTCGGTTTTCTGTTGCTTTTGGATTTGCGTCCGTCCGTTCTGTATTTGTCTTGCATCTGAACTGGCATTAATTGCAACGATAAAATGCTTTTGCATGTTAGGATTATGATTATTTCTTTTTTAATGTTGTGTATTTATTTGTATTTTACCTGACTGGTAGTTATGCTAATAAAGTTTTTTTTTTTATATATATATATTGTAATTTGAATATTTTTATACACATTCATTTCAGTAGATTAATTTTCTTTCACCAATATAATGTATTAATTACGTGATCATTTCTGACTCAACTTGCGTTTCAGCAGCTTTATTCTGAAGGCGAATTAATTTGACGTCTTTCTCCCCAGGATGAATTTCATCCCTTCATTGAGGCCCTGCTCCCCCATGTCCGTGCCTTTTCCTACACCTGGTTCAACCTGCAGGCCCGCAAGCGCAAGTACTTCAAGAAGCACGAAAAGAGGATGACCAAGGACGAAGAGCGCGCGGTGAAGGACGAGCTGCTGGGGGAGAAGCCAGAGATCAAGCAGAAGTGGGCCTCGCGCCTGCTGGCCAAGCTCCGCAAGGACATCCGGCCGGAGTTTCGCGAGGACTTTGTGCTTACCATCACGGGCAAGAAAGCCCCCTGCTGCGTGCTGTCCAACCCCGACCAGAAGGGCAAGATCCGCCGCATCGACTGCCTCCGCCAGGCCGACAAGGTGTGGCGGCTGGACCTGGTGATGGTCATCCTGTTCAAGGGCAGCCCGCTGGAGAGCACGGACGGGGAGCGGCTGGTCAAGTCGCCGCAGTGCTCCAACCACGGCCTGTGTGTCCAGCCGCACCACATCGGAGTGACGGTCAAGGAGCTGGACCTCTACCTGGCCTATTTCGTCCACACGCCAGGTATGTGGGCGGACCTGAATGACACACACACACACACACATACTGAGCCACAGCCAGGCTTTGCAAACAGTCAGAATTAAGATAACGGGCCGCATCGTGGCGATTAAAGGGCCGATCTGCAGCTTGTAATCGTTCATCTTTAATGCATGGTTCTATTTGGCTTAAGAAGATTCGGAGATTCTGAGACTTTGGCGGCGCGGCGTAAGACCTGTGTTTACCCAGAGATATGTTTGCATTGGCACATTTGTTCAAACGTTTGCGTGCAAATGTGTCTAAATCCAAATGTGCATGTTTTCCAGTGCCATCGGTAAACAAAAGCATCTGCAAACCTGTTTATCGCTGTGTGCGCGTATGCGCATGCACGAGACACTTTGCGGGTGCGTCTGTAATCCATTTGTGTGTCACTGTGTGATTGGTGTGTGTCAGTGGCCGTGCGCTGTGTGTGTGTGTGTGTGTGTGTGTGTGTGTGTGTGTGGGTTCTTTTGTGTGAACGGTGGTCTGGAGAGTGCAGTGACAGCTGGCTCTGTCCCAGGTAGTTTAGGAGTCAGACCGTCTGCGGCCTCAGCCGACACACACGCACGCACACACACACACCCACACACACACACACACAGCTCAGCCAAGCTGCCCCATTCGTTATTTACTGATTGTTCTGTTCAGACACACACAAGTTGAGACTTTTCTGTCCGAGCAGCGTCGTTCTGTCGCCGTTTGTTTTATAGGAAGTTTTATTTTTTCCATATTCGGCACTTGCAACATTTAAACAGCCCCGTGTGCATTCCACACACACACCATGCTGTATATGTATGTCATATGCAATTTTTCGGACAATTCAGATTTTTCAGCTGCTGAACCGTTAATAAATATCGACACTGTCGAGTCATTCTTCATGTGATCAAAATATTATTATTATTTTTTAACTTTATTAGACAATTATATAAATGTTAAACACATTTGCTGCTTGAGTAAAATATAAACCCCTCTCTGATGTCACAGTGGAGGATTATA
Organism: Brachionichthys hirsutus; assembly: GCF_040956055.1. Classification (NCBI taxonomy): domain Eukaryota; kingdom Metazoa; phylum Chordata; class Actinopteri; order Lophiiformes; family Brachionichthyidae; genus Brachionichthys; species Brachionichthys hirsutus. The sequence continues at coordinate 9,886,485 of NC_090912.1, forward strand.
TTTCATTGTAGAATTTTAAATTGTGTTTTTACATTTAAATTTTACAAATCAAATTTTTTTTTTGTCGCATTTGTGAGGATTCAGTTTCAAAATAGGAAATGAAAGTGCGTGATGTTCAGCGATGCAGCAGGAGGGGACGATGATGCGTGTCAGACCAACGACGGCGCCCGTATTTGTCATTTCGTGTTTCTTCTTCTGCAGGTTGAACTCTTATTACCACGTGTAAATATATATTTAAGATGCTTCTGTTTCCATGAGAGAAAGGTTTGCAGGTAGATCACACACACACACACCTGTGTTCTGCCCTTTACTGCTACCCTGGCTCTCTTACCACTGACTGGCGTGCAGCTACCGGACCTGAAGGCTCTTCCTTGGCAGCGTTCTGCTGGCCAGGTTCCGTTCGGCCCAGTGCGTGACTCTGCTGGAGTTCGCGGGGGCCTCCGTGACCGCCGCTTCCAGTTCTCCAACACGCCGGGGGCGAGCCACGGTTCAGATTAGCTCCCAGCGCAGCCTGGTGCCCCTCAGATTAAAGCCTCGTCTTCAGCCTCTGCCAGAAGCCGGCGGCCCCCGTTTACCGGATCAGTGTGTGTCTTCTCTGTAATGTAAGTGCGTCTTCTCGTTTAAATCTGTTTCAAATCAAATCTTGAGAGCAGAATTTTGTATTTTTCATTTTTTTAAAATTTGGCCACAGTTTTTGTTGTCTTGGACATTTTGTCGTTTCTGTTCACGTTGGCGTTTAAAACCGTTGAGAGGCGCCGCCTGATGTCAGAGGGCATCGGCCTCTGGGCCGGGCGGGACCCTCGAACACGCGGTACAGGTGCACAGCGCCCCCCCCCCCCCCCCCCCCCCCCTTTGAGGCTGGCTGGGGTGAAGCAGAGTTTACGGAGGACAGACAGTGGCTCCATTCTGACCTTTGAGGTGGCAGCGTGTCAGTTTTATTCTTAGCTCCTCATTCCAGGGTGTCTGCGTGTTGCGGTTGCCAGGCCTGATGATTGGACGGCGGCCGCCTCTTCAGCTCGTCCCCGCCTCGCCGTTTCAGCGTCCCACTGATGTCACTGTCGCCAACTGCAGGGGGGGGGGCAGCAGAGGGGCTTTTCTTTCAAGCCGCGTGATTGACAGAACAGGAGACACACACACACACACACACACACACACGCGCTAACCCCTCCGCGGTCTCGGCTTCACTACAGAACACTATGTGTCCCTGCTTTTGTCCAATTATAGACTTGGGCTGTTCCAGGCAGGGCAGCAGGAGTTGGGGCAGATCCCGGATCTGCTCCTCTGCGCCGCAGCTGCAGAGAAAGGCTCCGGCGCTAAAAGGAGGCGGCTCCCTTTCCGTTTGACAAACACCTGGCCGCACGCGGCACTAACAGATTGTGATGTAACGGCCGCGGCAAGATGAGAGGCGAGCCCGAAAGCGGTTCCCTTTTCACTCCACCGACTCTGCTGATGAGAGTCATAATGGATCAGGGATGTGGAGGAAGAAAGTCGAGGCCCAAATCAGAGCTCCGCGCTCCACATGTGTCCGCCTGCTGGCGAAGCCACGGCGTTCTGGCGTTAGTCGAGCCGCCTCGCTCGGCTTTCATTGCTGCAGCCTCCATGTCTGCTCCCCGTTCTGCAGGCAGACGGACCAGGCCGCAAAGCCAAATGCGCCACGCTGCACCGTGTCTCCGTGTCGCCGTGGTGCTCATTTAGCCATCGCTGTGTGTGTGTGAGTGTGTGTGCGTGTGTCGTTCCCAACATTACTAACGGCCAAGCGAATGTCTTTTAATAGAGGCGAACAAAGGGGGGAATCGACTGGGAGACAGGCAGCCAGACTGAGAGACTTACCGCCTGCACGCCGCCGTAATCCATCAAACGCATCTTATCTGCTTTGGCCGATATGCCGAGCTCGAAAAGGAGGAAACGTTATCAGATGCAGCTTCGTGCAGCCCAAACGGGACCGAATGGGGTTTGCTGTGTCTCGGATGTATTTAGGAGCGTGGCGGTTTGTGGGAATTATGGCGGGAGCGACGCTCCCGTTTAGTTAGCGGTTAGTGACGTCACCGGAAGAAAACAGGGAATCGCTAGATCGTTAAAGAATCGTAACAAAAAAGAAGCCCTCCCATTCTCTTCTTTTCCGTGGCAGAGCAGAGATTTCTGGCCGGCGTTCTGGCTCCGGTCCGTAACCCGGGCCAACAGAGTGTCGGCGCCGAGGGAGCCGCATTCATCTGGTGTGAGAAACGCCGCTGGTCCGGCACGTCCAACGGAAAGTTTCCAGCTCTCTGTTGTGCTCAATAAAGCTCTTCGGCAAAACCTCTCATGGCGGGACGGCGTCCGCGCCGCCGCAGTGTTTTAATACGCACTGAGGCACAGGGGCCTTCACCGGGCCCGGCCCGTTTTAAGAGCCCCCAGCTTTTCCAGTAGCTTTTTGTCGTGTGTGTGTGTGTGTGTGTGGAGGGGTTAAGGAGTGGCGGCGCGTATGGCGTGTAAGGAATTGCTGGCCAGCAGATTATTCCAGTCCCTCCGATTGAATCGGCGAGAGACTCCAACCGTCGTGCCGCCGCTCCGGTCTCTCCTCCGATCGCTCCCAACGTTCCGGAAGTCCAGAGGGCTTGGTGTCAGGAAAACGCTGCTTCATATTCCCTGTAATTATCCAGTTTAATGAGTTACGCTGGGCTGGAAACGATGCACGAAAGGCTGAACGTGTGATTGAATTAAGTCTCACTTTGAAACAAAGCTTCACAAACGGTGAAATTCCTCGTAGCGGGAAGTGGCGATTGTGAGCAACACGGATCAGCTTTATTTCCTAATTTCACTGAAGAGTGATTTTTAATTATTTGTGTAATGAAGGTTAATAAATTATCATTGTGGCGTCTCTTTTAGCAATTTAGCAGCTGAGTTCACTTTTTAGGGTTTTTTTTTAGCTGATATTTAACAAACTGAAATGCATTCATCTCTTAAGAAATTAAACTTGCCGATAATATAGAAAAGATACATACATAACATAATTAACAAAAGCATTACAACTAATAATAATAATAATAATAATATTCCAGGATGGCTTTTCTCACATTTCTCTGATTTTAGCTCTTATCTTATTGCAGCGTGGGAATTTGTGTGACCAGTTTTCTCTTCCACTGTACTGGCGCCAGGCTAGAAATCTGTCCGTCCCGTTAAAACACACGTGTCCCCGCGCGGGACGGGCGGCTCGGCTCGGCGAGCCGGAGGGGGTGAGGTGGCGACAGCTGAGGGGTAGAACGAAGAAGACGAGGGAGCCTGTTTTTCCTGGGCCGCTTCCCAGCAGCCAGATCCTGATCGCTCTGCCTTGCGACTCGTTCCCTCGGTCCAGTGGAGCAGAGCGTGGAGACGCTGCCCTGTAATTGGACGGATCTGTAATTGGGGCAGATCCTTCCATACGGAAAACCGGTCTGGAACGCCGCCGCCGGCTACAGATTCCCTGCCTGCGTGGATTTCTGTTTCGATTTAAAACCCATCTCAGATTTTGAGAAACATCCCATTGTATGCAAACAAAGGGCGCCGCTGGAATCCTCTAAATGACCATTAATAATGCCGACACGGCGAAACATCTCCCCTTTATTTAATGCTAGTGAATGTCGTTCGCCGCCGTTGGGACGGTATCGAGGGTTGAGCTGAAGTAAGAAGAAAAGCATCGAATAGAGATGATGCAAAATGGCGTGGTGAAAACAAAGAGGGAGGGGCAGATACTCCGGCGAGCGGGGCTGCTCGGCGCCGTTTGGCGCCCGGAGCTGCAGCTCTGTTTAGAAGGTGCCAGCTTTTCAACACGACACAGTCTCTGCCAACTTTTATCCTGATCCTTTCCTTTCTCTCTCACTTTAACATTCCCCCCCATATCCTTGTTTTCGCTTAACACGTCTTGCCCCCCCCCCTCGCGCCCCGACCACCGGTCGCTGCGCGGCTCGGGCAGCGTGTTGCCAGAAAAAGCGAGCAGATTGTGTAAACGCGGCGCTGAATAGAACGACTATGGCGTCCACGGACACGCCCCTTTATTCTGTCCTCTGGCTCATGGGGGGGGGGGGGGGGGCAGCAAACATGGCCGCTCTGTGCTGCTCATTCAGGTCCAAAATGGCGGACAACGCAGCGGTGCTGTCCAACCAGAGGAGGAAACGATTCCACATGTGGAGAAAGAAGCGTGGCGCATTAGCAACGCTGAATCGTGTAGCCTTTGATGCGAAGCAGCATGTTGGCGTCTCGCTGAGCGTCGTCACGCCAACCTCAGGACTGCGGCCTGGAGACGCCATTAAGCGCCGGCTGTGGGGGGGGGGGGCGGCGATGAAATGACTCAATAATGATCCGAAAATTAGCGCCATTGTTGCGGGAGCGTAAACCGGCCTCATTGAGCCGGGAGCGGCTGCTTTTCCCTTTCATGGATCCGCCCCCCTTTGTCCTCTGAAATAACAGCATGAATATAGAGGGGTCCTTTATATTCATTGCGTTGAGTTGGTTAGTTGTTGGGATTGTGGCGTTAAACCTCGCTGGTTACACGATAGATGACAAACGCCGCTGCGTGGCTGTCATAGGTTTAAACGCGACACAAAATGACAACAATCAAGGAACTCTGTGTGCAAACGTGAATTGTAAAGAACAAATCAGGAATGACGTTGCCGTCCCAACGTCTCTCACCCGATGCAGAAACGTCCTTTCAAGTTCAATCTGCCGTCTCTCTGGAAAGATTAAGCCTCCATCCCAAGTGTCTCTCTTTAAGTGTGTGAAGCATGTTCTTTGGTGTTGTTTGCCTATGTGCTTTACGGTCGTGTGTGTGTGTGTGTGTGCTTCCACGCACACGCTCTTGCGGCCGTAGAAGAGGGCCGAGCGACAACACACTCCATCTGCAGCGGAGCACGAGTGTCCTCTCTGGATTGGCCCGGCACCTGATCCCCGTTCACACCTGATGCCTTCGGGTCTTGTAACGCATACACGATGAAAAGCAGCCTCATTTTGCACGAATCAAACGCACACTGATGCGACCCAGCTGTCCTGCGGGGAGGGGGGACCTGGGATCAGACTGCTGTCGGTAAACCAGGCCCCAACTGGGTCCCCCCCACTGGTTCTTGACTGGATACAATCTGCTGCCACAAAAGTGCAAAATAAATTGCCAATCCATTGATGTTTATTCTTAAAATCTCATCGTCATTGTTCTCCGAAATGGCAAATTAATATAAATGATCATTTTAAGAAGCTGGAAATTACTATGAAACTTTATATTGGCGCCCGTGTCCTCCGTTATTTGCCCCTTGTGCGGTGTGCAGGAGGGTATTAGCCATCGACCACCCGACTCGAGTTTCCATTCGACTGCCGCTCTGCCTCGCTGTGAGTTATGTCCCAGATGTGCAGAGGAGCGTGCACGGAATCAGTGGGAATACAGAAAGAGGCCGGCGAAGCCCAAGTCTCCGAAAACGTGTTGCGCTTCAGCGGGACGGGGGACAGGGGGACGGGGGGACAGGGGGACGGGGGGAAGGTAGTCCCAGCCTCGGTGCTGATGATCAAGTGATGGCCATGAAAAGCAGAGAGCAAACAATGTAAGGGCAGTAAATCTGAATTCAGGGCAGCGGGGGGTGTGTGTGTGTGTGTGTGGGGGGGGGGGTTCTCGCCGTCCCGCTCTCGCCCCCAGCGCAACAAAAATACTTTAAATGACAGTGAATTAGAACAATCTGGCCTTCATTCCGCTCTTAGATTTGTATCTGCGGTTTTGCCCCCCCCCGCCCCCTTTCTTTACTTTCCCTTTTTGGCCTGGCTGTAAAATGGACCCTAACAAGACACCATTCACCCGGGAAAGCATCAGGAAAGGCCCCATTCTTCCCGCCGCCTCCATCCCGGCTGCTTTTACTCCACCAGGATCTAAACACGCCGGCTGACACGACGACTCCAAAGACAAATATTTTGGTTTCGATACAAGCTTGGAATTCTTTTTCCTTTCTGACTGATTGAATGAATTTCTTCCTCCGGCCTTGAATTTGAAACGCCACAGTCCTCTGTCAGGAAAGCATTATGATAAGATTCCTGATTAGCCCAAAAGGACACAGACAACAGCAGATACGCCCCATAACGTGTGTACTTATACACACCTGGGTATATTACCACATTAGAACTAAGAGAAATAGGTCGAGGATGAAAAGGTTAGCAAGTTTAATGAACCATTGCAATAGTTAGCTGAATATGGGCGTGGCATAAAATGGTTTAAATAAAGATCTGATTCTCTGAGTTGTCAGGAAGCAGTAATTGCGTCAAAGAATATCAACGTCATTCATGCACGTAAAGGCAAATGCCTTAAAGTCAAACTATTTGCCAGATCAATAATCATTGATGATGAGCTTTGTAGCTCAGAATGACGGACGGACGGGGACGTTGATGGTGATTATGATGGATGCCAGATCGGTCTGCATGCAGCTGCAGATTTGCGCTGATGGAGACGGCCTTTCTGGCACTGTAACTGTGTGTGTGTGTGTTGTTTTTTAAACCCTGTATGCATTCAGGCATATCCGTTTCATCACGCTTTAGATGTGCGATGAAGTAATTGTTAGATATTTTACATCCTAATGCAAACAAACAAATTGCACACGTTCTTCCCCCTTTTTCCGATTGGTGGAAGTTGTTAAGCAAATAAAGCTCCGCTGTCGGTCTTTCCGTCTCGTTTGCGCTCGCTCCGGATCTGCCCTGGCTGGAACGCTCAACTGGAATAGCCCCGAGCACAGAGCCTCTTTTGTGGTCAGGCTTTTTTTCTCTTCCCCTACAAGGTGTTTGAGAGAAAGAGCAGGACTTTCCCTGCTGGACTCGGGTCGCTCCATCGCTCCATTGCCTGTCTGGCACTCTGTGTCGACGTTCTGGTGAACAGCCATGTCCCACACTCACACACTCACACACACACTTGTTTTTCACACTCAAAGGTGAAACTTTGCTGATGTTGTTTTTGGACCTGCTCAGATTTTACTTGGAGTATATTTCGGCTGTTTCTTGGCTTCGTTCCTTTTGCGCTCCTGTTTCATCTTCTTGCTTGTGCCTTTAACATTGCATGTGAGGTTGCATCAGCTTAAGATCTCACCTCTGACCCATTTGCACCGGTTGCTTCAGTTAGCATGCTAATGCTAATGCTTTATCACCAGCCTTTCAGTCTCTCTCATTCAGCACAAACCAACCATTTCCTGTCGATTCCATTTTGCTTTGATCGGATCTTTTTTTGGGGATTTAACGATTCAGAATGCAGCTTTACAGAACTTATCTGATAATGACAATTTAGGGAATTCATCCAGACATGGAATTTTATTTTATTTTATTTGCATATCAATTTTTGGACCGTATCTGGCTCTGAGCGATTCTGGCTTCTTACCAATTTAAAGTTTATGAATAGCCTGGAGCCTGCGGATCGTTCTCTTTAGCAGCTCTTCCACGCCTTCTGTCCCGAGGGAGACTTTGGTGTCAACCAGCGACTAAACGCCTCCCAAGTATTGCGAGTTGATTTTGTCACAGGGTGTCGTCTAGTCATGGAGTTCATCTACAGTCAAATGAGGACAAAACAAAACCCCAACTCAACCCAATGAGATGGAAAACAAACATGTCGTTTCTCTATAGCCAGAAATTGTCTCGCATGATGAATTCCTGAACGCACGCCAATCAGTGATGTCACGACCGCAGCTTGAATTTGAGGGCTGATGGAAAATCCCTGGCATCGTAAATCAAGGCTGCGAACGCCGACTTGTCATCATGGCTTCGCGTCGTCGTTGACAGATGAGGAATCACACCCAGCCGGCGATATTCATCTTCGGAACGTCCCACATTGTCCTGCTTTTCAAAGAGGAAATGCATTCTTACGAGCGTTTGGCATTTGGCTGCCTTCTGCAGGACGTCGTATGTTTTCTGGAGCGGCTAGAAGCTAACGGCGGCTAATGTTGGCCAACTCCAGATAGATATTGCTGTGGAACGCTCATTACGGATCCAAACCTGGCCCGCGCTCGGCACCGGAACCGGACACTGCTCGGAATGTTTCTGAAAATGGACGAGAGTTGGAGCAAACGTTTCCAGACTGGTGCATGTCAAACAGCAAGGTGGCTTCATCTCGCCGTGGTCGCGTCAAGGAGATCGTAACCGGTCCCGTGAGACTCGCCATGCATTGGCTTTCCCCGCCGGCGCCATTATACTGCACGCTTGCATTTAAAATATGACATAATAAATCCAGCGGGGCACAGAACACGGCTGGTATTCTTATTTTAAAAGAAGATGACAAATAGGAATGGAATTATCCCTGTCCTTATGTCACATTTTGTTTCCAGGACATATTCTGTCTCCTCCATTAATGTAGTTCATTTTACCAAGATGTAGTATTCATTTAGAAGAGGTACAAAGTATGTATATATATATATATAATATAAAAGTATATATTCAGCGGCATGAATTCATTTTAAGATAGCTATCGCTGTCGTGAAATGCAGGACGCCACTGCGTTACGAATACCGGGTTTGTAATTTGTGTATAACCAGTAAAGCGTGCACACGCACACACACACACACACACACACACACTGGTGCAGCCTGAGCGAGTGGAGAGAAGTGTGTCATCTAAATGAAAGGCTAGGCTGTGTGTCGTGTGTGTTGCTGTGTGGTTGGTGATGTATTGTCCACGTGTCTCCCTGCTCAGAATAATATCGCTGGGCTAACTGAGCCATCTTTCGTAGCGCGCTTTCATCACACACCGGCGTTCACTCCATCCCTCACTCCGCTGGACGTGTGCTCGCTGCAGCCTGTCATTACAGCGGTCCTGATGTGGTTGCTGGGTGGCACCAAGGCCTTTTATTAGTGTCATTTTAAGACAACTTTCACTCTCTTACTCACTCTCTCTCGCTCTCCCTCTCTCTTTCCCTCCATCTTGCCATTGCCTCTGTCCTTCCCCTTTTCCCCTCTCCCTCCTTTCCCGAAGTCTCATCCCTTTCTCTCTCTGTTGCAATGGGACTCCTGTTTGTTGTTAAGTGTTCAAACCATCCAGACACACATGCCCGGGGCAAAGGGAGTGATTCTGGCTAGCAGGAGGCAGTTTAATCACCGTGTGCCGGGGCATTACCGGGGCCACGGGGCCCTTCCCGGGGTCCTTCCCATGCTTTGTCGACTGGCAGTTGTTGCTTTTGGTTTTTGGAATAATGGTCTTGGTAACTGCTGGGTGACATCCCACTATGACCCACTAATGAGTGCGTTTCTGTATCGAGGCCTGTGTTACACCATGTCAATTCAAAAAGGCTCGTATACCTCGGGGCGGCCATGATTAGGAAATTCCCCCTTTTGCCTCCCACCCCACATCTCCCCCTGTCAGAGGATCTATGACATCTTAATTTGTGTGTTACAGATCACACTTTCCTTTTTTTATTGACTGACTTAACGTACAGCAGGGCTGCCTCGGGGGTGCTCCAGTTTGTACTGAAATGGCAGAGAGCTCTCTGTTTGAGTTGGGCGGTAAATGTTTATGTTTGAGAATGTAAGAAAAAAAACGTTCTGTTTATCAGAGTCTGTGAAAAAGTCATATCATGCGATGCTGTCAGATAATTCAGCAAAGGAGGGACTGAAGCTACACACACACACACGTCTGCAGAATGTGTCTTTACGTTAATTAAGGCGGGCTCTGGGAGTTTGGGCCCTGCAGCAGTGTTGGGTAAAAGGGAGGAGTGAGTCAGCTCAGGACAGCAACAGGTAAATCCTGTTTCTATCTTCTCCTAGGCATTGCATGCTCTAACTGGGCTAGGAACATCCTATCTACTCCCATCTCTCACCCTAATAATGACTGTCTGCATGTCCCGTCTATTTTTTATTTATTTATTTTGCTTTAGCGAGATTGTGTGTGCACGCTCAGTGACATGCACCCGTTATGCAGCAGGGCAAGGTAATACTGCCATTGCTATGCCAACATAGAGCGGCACGGTGCGCTCGTGTAGTCGATGAACTGCGTTCGGACCTTGGACAGGTTGCCATGTTTGCTTGCTCATACCCTCCATGTGCTTCTCAGATGGCGGTGCAGCTGAAGCGAGACGCCTCATCCTGATCACAGAGTCGTCTGTCCTGATCACCTGCAACTATGTTAGGGCTTAATTACTTTTTTGTTGGAAGCCCTGCTGACAATGCAAACATTAGCCACCTAATCCACGTAATCCACCTGTGGCTATTGTCAACAGGGCGGAGCTGTGCACTCATTCTTATTTGTGTAGACAGTACAGTATCACTTCCTCATTAGAGGTACAGTCTATTATTATGTATAACTTATTGATTTTATGTCCTGCAGCCCAAACAGACTTGAATGACTTTCATAAAAAAATAAAATAAAGATTACAGTTCTCACTTTTTAGAATTGATCGGAATCGCCAGCTCTCATTATCGGAGTTGCGTTTAATTTATGTTTTTTGCAGCTGCTGCAGCGCGGCCTCGTCTTCGCCGCTGCGCATGGCGATATCCAGCGGCCGTTCGGCGGCCGTCCCGTTTCACTTGTGCTTTCTGGTGTGACTTACAGAAGCTTGGAGGGAGGGATCACAAAAATCACAAAGACATGCGGAATGCTGAAAATCAGTCAACGCAAACAGGCCGGCCCGGCTCTTCATCGGTGCAGAGCTCAACGGCCACCAGCTCGCTGACCGCCGCCCTCCTGCTGGGCCCACGGGCAACCCAAAGATGGGAAGTTGAAAATAGCCCAACAAAATGCTAAAATGTCCAACTATCAGCTTCCCAAGTGGGAATAGCTGGACTTAAAGGAGCTACGATCCTGGATGCGGCGTGATCCGGGCAGCAGATGATTATTACGCGCTGTAGTGTCTTTCAGCTCCTTCCTTTGGTTTTAATTCACTCTCACGGCGATCGAATAATCATTTTACTTTTTACTACAGAAACCAACTGAATGCTTGCAGCACCAAATAGCAGACCGACACAATGAACTGCAACTTGTAGGTATAGAATCCTGGATGACGGCAGCGTTGAGCTTACAAGCTCCAACGCTGCCTCTGGCTGGCCATAAATATTTATTATAGCCATTGTAGGCTCCAACAAGCGCTTTAACTTAAGCAACGGAACTCTGTTGAATTTCACTTGACTCTGAGGATGTGAGTTGGTGTCGCCACATTATTGGCTGATGAACAATTGACTCATTGTGACTATTGAAAACGCCCCGTGTTTCGTGTGCTGCACTGTTTACAGTGGGCCTGGCTAAATAGCATAATGTGTGCATGATCTATATACAAGTCAAACAAACAAAGCGACCATCATTCAGTGTTACGTTTGCATGAGAGCTGCAGGCTAACGCTCGAGGTTGGCCTTTTGAGGCAAAAAAGCAGGATGCACAATGAACCATCTTCTAATGAAAACCATTCTCAGCTTCACCCAGAGAGAGAGAGAGCGAGAGAGAGAGGCTCGGTTTCTCTCCATGGCACACTTCCATAACAACAGAGGGCATTTTGGTCCAGCAGAACTCAGTTGGCTGCATCAAAATGAAGGGAGCAGTTGAGGTTTCACTTACAGAGAAAGAGAGTGAAAGGGGAGAGAGAAAGAGGCAAAAAGCGAAAACAAACACACAGAGATTGTTGAATTATGGCTAAAGACAGCTGAGGCTAACCAGGTTTGGTTTCCACGGTGCAGTGGGGGGGGGGGGCTTATTGAAAACCGTAAAGTCGAAGACTCTCAGGCCTGTCGACGTTTTCTCCGGAGAAATTCAACAAAAACACATGCCGAGGAATAAAAAGGGGAACACCTTCAAAAACACTAAACCCCAGGGTTCAATATGGTCACAAAAATGTTCCACGTAGCCACACTGCTGATGCCAAAAAGGGAGGAGGAGGTGCCGGCGCTGGTGCTGGGGGGGGGGCTAGAGGAGGGATCTGTCCTCACATTTGCTATCAATTTAGGGCACTGAAAATAAGCACCAGGTTTCGCTGGAGCCGAGTGGAACACCAGGAATGTTTTTCCATATAAAACGGAGGGTGGGAGGGAGAAATCAAGAGGAATGGAGCTGGGGAGAGAGCGGAAAAGAGTGAGATATGAGGTTAAGAAAATGCATAAAAAAGAAAGAGTGGCGTTCAATAACACCTTGGGTCCAGATGTGAAGCTGTCAAGGTGACCTGTGTGACCCCGCACCCGCAGATAGATAGTCTTAGAACTGAAGGTTGGAAATGAGTTTCATATTCAGCCGTGTTGCAGGTGTGATGATGTGGATGAAGGGTTGGAGGCTACACACACACACACACACACAGAAACGCAGACTTGCCTTTTACCCGATGGACACAGGAGACTCCCCGAGGGCTCTGAGCTGCACATCTTTGGAGAACACGATCAATAATTTAAATTTGAGCAGCAATATGTTCCCAGTTGTCGTGTCACGGCTCAAACAGATAGAACTCTGAGAGAACGTCTCCTCGCACTGTCACAGCAGCGGTTTCCCTTCCGGTGAGGAGGTTGTGTTTTCGCCGTTTGTCTGTTTGTCATTGCCGTCAATGGAGCTTCAAAATGTGTTTCTCAGTATCTCGGTTGATTGTTGACCGATGCTTATGGAATTTGACACAGTCATGTATGGTGGGGGTCTCTATCGTACCACCGAATTTCATCTGGATCGGATCCAGAATAAGGTGAGGAAATATATTACATTTTGACAGTGAAAACCTCATTTAGAGATCACCTCTGATTCACTTTTACTTTTTGTGGTTGGTGTATAAAGATACTAAGAACAATCTAGAACCTTTTGATGATGATCCAGATCACCATGTGGACGGTGTAAATCCAGTTCTATAAAAATCCTGGACTTTCATAATGTTCCAGAGAATACTTCTGCCAGGAGCAGGGTGGAAACGTGGTTTGGCAATTCCAGCCTATATCTTAATTTTTTTTATTATATTTGATATAGGAAACTTTTCCAAATATTGATCTTATCTTGGCTGTATGTGCTGCATTTGCTGGTTGTTTGCCAAGTTATCCAAAATGAATTGATCAGCATTCAAAGCACCGGTAAAGTTAGTAATAGCAGATTGAATAATTACGCAAGCGTCCCGGACCAATGGTGGAAATGGTTGGTTTGCTAATAGTGAACAATTATAAAGGTTTGTAAGTCTTCAAAAGATGTTCTAATCACTGACGGTAACAAATCAGATGGAAAACGTTTCTGTTAGAGAGCAGAGGTCAGCCAGGAAATAAGATGTGTTTTATCCAATCACATTACATGCTCAAACAAACAAACAAAAACAGGCAATTCAGGGCCAAAAAAATGTGGGAGGGTCTGTGCTGTGTGAAAATGTGAAGCAACCAATCACAATACAGCATACATAAATGAAAATCTAATAGTAAAAATATTAACATACACTTGAGTGTGTTCTTTGTAAAAACGGCTCAACCGAGCTCCTCTGGATCAACAGAGACGCCGCCTCGCCTGACGGACTGGGCGGCATCGGATTAAGAGGTTTGGGAAGAGGTTAGCTGATGGATGCACAAACGGCATGAGGACTACCAACAGATTAATACGCATGTGGTCTGTATGCATGAGGTTGTAGGACGCAGCGGTCTTCTTTCACAGAGAGCTGCACTGCGGCGACAGTCTGAAGTCGAGTGCTTGACCCTCGAACAAAGCCCGTTTGCCCGGCTGGTCCCACCGACAAAGTGCTGCTCCTACACCGATAGAAGCAGTCAAAAGAGTCTGCGACGAGAAACAAGGAGCGAGTTAAAGAGAACGAGAGCGGGAGGGAAGAAGAGGGGGGCTAAGAGACGGACCAGATGTGTCTTTTGTTTAGATTTGAACAGAGCGGAAAGGAAGGGTGTAGGAGTTAGGATGCAAGCTTGCAAGGAAAAGAAAGAGAGAGGGAAAGCAAGTGGGAGTGAGTGTGTCTGTGTGTGTGTGTGGGGGGGGGCTGTAATGAAACCAAAGCATTTATCCTAGCGTCTGTATGTGGGGAGAGGGGGGGGCTGCACCATACAGTATGTGATTACCTACCAGCAAAACCACATTCATTATACTAATTACTACAATGGTACCGGCGGTCGGGGGCTAACGGGGGGGCGCTGGTGAGAGCGGGGCTGCATTGTTAACATTTGTTGGGCTCATTGACTCCAGAATTCATGGTGTCTGTCATTATAGGTCACTGGGATGCTCTCCAGGGCCTGTGCTCATGGAGAACGGGAGAATCTGGAGGTGGTAGCTGCGGCCCCATTTCCTTCCTAATCCCATCCAGCCCGCATCAGCATGTTCCAGAGCCTCAGCGTTTAATGCATGCATAACAACATACCTCCACCGAGACTGCCTTGCGTTATCGTGTGTGCTGTGCACGTTGAGCATATGTTAAACATTCAGGCCATCAAAAAAGCAGCGAGATACTAACGAAAGGGGGGGATGGAAGAGGCCAAGATTTAATGAGCGAAAGATGAGGCCTCTCCTGCGTTTCGCTGCACAGTGCAGAGAGACACTATTGCACTCCTTCTTTGTGTGTGTGTGTGTGTGTGTGCGCGGCTGGAAGGATCCACCAGTATGGCCAGTAGTTGTTTGTGCAGCACGTTGCTGACGTGACACTAAAGTCATGTTTCCGCTTCTTCTTCTTCAGCCTTTGTGTATCGGCTTTCAGGCCCTCGGCGGCTCCTGCCTCGGCTAACAGCACCGTTATCGTCAGAAATCTCTTCTCTTTTTTCCCTTCCTCGCCCAGCTGGCCCGTCAGTCATGCTCCAGCAGTGATCTTCATCGTGCGTTTTTACGCTCTGGGTGACGAGTTGGTGCGTAATCATGATGCGCAGGGAGACCGTGGACAATCTTCTCCCGCCTTCGTTGTTTTCATTAGTGGCGAAAGAATTACTATAAACCATCATTTTCCCGGAATGACAAACATAGTATCAACTAAAAGTGTATTTATTTTTTTACTAATAAAAGTACAAATTCTGTCCTCTGTGACTGATTATGTGCACAATTACAACGAGCTGCATGCGACCCGTGCGTGAAAACGCGCGTGTGTGTAGCTGAGTAGAGGCCTAAAATGACCGACCCTCCTCCTCCTCCTTTGTCTGCCTCCCTCCCCGCCGCTGCTCCCCGTGTTGCTCCTCTCTGAGCCAGCGGAGACCCGGGAAGGCTCGTTCTGGCCGAAGCGAGTTGCTGCCTGACGAGGCAGCCAAAGCAAACGAGCAAGCCGCCCTCAGTCTCTTGGAAGCTTGTGCTACTGGCTAAAGATGGAAGGGAATTCCCTTATGCCGTGGGTTATTGTTGTGCACACTAAAACTATTGTATACTGATGCGCGTGTCTGCGTAAGCTGTGCGTGTGTGTCTCTGCACGTGGCTGCGATCCGTCAGGAAGACTGACGACAGATTCCTGTCCAGTGTCATGTGGTTTTCCTATCGCTCAGAAATAGCCGTGGGGCCAGGAGACGAGCTCGGGATCAAGGGAGGCCGGTCGGTGTTGGCATGTCGCTGGCGAGTCGGCACTTTTTGTTTTTTTTTTACACCAAAGGTTGACAGTTCAGGGATGATATTGCATTTCCTCATGCTGGCACATCACCCTCATCGTACTGCCCTCCCCCCCCCCCCCCCCCCCCCCCACTCGCCCACTCGCCCACCTCACCCCATTCTCGCTCTGCTGGAGCTAAACCACAGGGGCCTGACTAATCAGACCACACACGCTAAGCCAAAGAGTGAAGAGAAAGACACCGAGATGGGAGTGTGCTGTTTGATTTCCACTGCTCTGCAGGGCAGCAAGGAGGAGGAGGGGGGGGTGCCGGACTGCGAGGAAATCCAAGAGCGGGGAGTGAAAAGACATTTGAAAGTAGAGGAAGAAAAGAGTGAAATGACCAAGCAGAGAAAGAAACACTGACTCGGGCCGTGAGCCGAGTGAAAACTCAAGGCAGGCGGTCGTCCTCAAACTGCTGGTGAGGCTTGTGTCAGAATTTATCTTAGCTCTTCAGATTTATATGAAATAAGTTGTGCAATTTAGAATAAAAGTGTGTTTATCTATAGGACACACCCAGTCCGTCGGTGAGCAAGATCATTTTGGTGATGACCCGGAAGCTTCAAAATGTGTTCCTCAATATCTCTTGAGGTTGATTATTTACTGTTTGTTTATGGAATTTGACACGGTCATGTAGGTTGGGGGGCCTTTAGCTTACCACCAAATTACATCTGGATAAAATCCAGAATGGAGTCAATAAAAAAGAATTAATTTTAACATTGAAAACTCCATTTACAGATTCAAAAACCTGTTAAAAATGCACATCAACTCTGATTCACTTTTACTTTTCATGGTTGGTGTTTAAAGATACCAAGAACACTTCAGAACCTTTTGGTGCTGATCCAGATCACCATGTGGACGGTGTAAATCCAATAATGAGGGCTCCAGGGTGGGGCCACGGTTGTGCCATACCAGGCGACATCACGGCCCTTGCTTTTAATTCTCTCATAGGTTATTTTGAACCGCTCTTAGTCTGACCCATTACCCCGGACCTGTTTGCCATGGCAGACCCAACCAGGAGTATACAACAACATAGCCCTGGGATGATTCAGGGCCCCCCCCCACCACCACCATGATAAGGTGACAGTTCAAGTGGGAGAATCTGTGATCAATAATTACTCATACTTATTTATCTTCTGAAGATAATGATCACGTTAAGGATCACCATCCTTCTGAGGTGTTTCCAGATGAAACCAACGGAAGACGCTGACGACGCCAATCTGAAAGTAGCAGGACTGGCAACCCGCTGTTAACAGACACAGAAACAAATATTGTGCCAGTTTTCTAAGTAGGTTTTCATCTCTGTGCGTCTCTGTGACGGCGATGACAGCTGAGACTCGCCCTCCTCTCGCTTTCTCTTTCTCTGTGGCATGAGGGGGGGGGGGGGGGGGGGGGGAGGCATTTGAAGTGGCTTCTGGTAGGCCCTGGAGCGTGCCGAAAGGTCAGAGGTTACAACAATCGGGCCTCCCTGGACCTCCCTACCCTCACTTACCGCCTTAAACAACCACATACACACACGCCCCGCCCTGCTTTTTATGTCAGGGCCACAGATCACTTCCAGATCCCCCCCCAGACACACACATTAGGCAAACTCCTGTTATCCTGCACGCACTGCTGACAACTTCAAGTTTGAATGTTGCGTGTGTCACTACTTCCAGTACACAGGAACACACTCACCCCGCCCCTCCCATAATGCCCTTGTATCTCTATTAAAAAAACAGGCTCATACAAAACTGTGTTTGACAGACACACCTGTCTTCATACATTCTGCGAGTGCGTGTTCGACGACACGCGTGCAGCTCCTCGGGACGATCTTTTGTCCTCGTCCTCGCTAACGGTGAAGAATCTGTCGTTTGCGCAGCCATGTGTGAAATTGCACTGTCATCCGCTTCACCTGTCAGAGAAGGGGGAGTCAAACTCTCTGTCTGTTCCTTTCTGGAGATCTGTATCTGCCTCATCACCCGCCGCCACCACCACCCGTGTCCCCTCCCTCTCAGCCTAACATCTGTTTCGACTAAGGCCCAGAGAGGGGACGTTGAACTCTAGAAATTAATTAATGCGTTACCAAATGCTTGAGTTAAAGACCTTTGTAGACCCCCGCCCGTTATTCACCCCCGACTCCTAGCTCCTCCCTGCTCCACCAAGCCCACATCACCCAGAGTCCCAGGGGGCCGGTTTATCACCCCGGACCAATTAGACTAGGAAGTGAGGTCGCTGACCCCGTGTCAGGCCTCATCAGCTCCTGTGTCACCTGACAGGGGCCATGCCACCGCAACGAGAGCGGGAAGGGGCCGGGTCGCTGGCATCATGAAGGCGGGTCTTACTGTGATTGTATATGTAGCCATGGAAAACAGGAAGTGCTCATTGATTAACTTCCCTTCCGCTTGTGCAGCTGCTGGCGTCTGCCTCAGCTCACGGCAACGAGATGTTTGCTTTCCAGTCTATTAAAGGCACGAAGCCTGAAGGTATCAACACATGTCAAACAGTTACCTGCAGGAAAAAGTGCTCAAGCTAGCTCCTCGTGAAACGTGATGGTTTTAGTGCTTCCGTTGGCCGAGGAATTTGGAAAAAAATGAATCCCCCTTGTGGGGAAATGAGCTCTCAGCAGTCGTTAGGATTCATCCTTTGGGCAGCAGAAATGTCTGTTCTTCCTCTGGAAGACTGCTAGACTGGAGTTTATTGAAATAATAATGCTAATTCAACTCTTTTTTTTTTCTCTCCCCCCCCCCCCCCTCATGTTATTGCTGCCGCCTCACTGCTGTCCCACACCAGGTAAGATTCCATTGTGCTAATATTTGTTTAAAGTCCTTTTCACATTTAATTCTTTCATAAATGTGTCCTCACACACGTCCTAAAATACAGTAAATAAATGTTAGAGCTTAGTGTTTTAGAGAACGCTCACCATAACTTCCAGGTGTTCTGCAGAGTTCTCCTGCAAAGTTTGAGTTCAGTGTCATCCAAACAAATTCTTGCCCCTTAAAACATCTTAAAACTTTTAAATCTCCACGTTGTTTGCTGGCATCCTGTGCGAACTCGCGCTCTTCTTTTTCCCAGCCTTCGTTGGCACGTCGCTTCCTTTCTTTGTGTGTTATTGCTTCCAAAGATGTGTGGAACAGTGTGAAAGTGCTGGCAGGCTGTGCATTGCATTGCCCTTGCGCTTGCCCAGGCATGCACAATACAAACAAAAAGAGGGCCCATTAGTAAAATCATTGTACTGTAGTGCTACCTCTGGCCAAAAACTCCACACGGTGCCTTCAGCCAGAACCGCAGTGTTTACCTTCTCGAACCCGAACCATTACTTTCATTTACATACACTGTGGTAAACAATAATTCCAAAAACATTGACCCCGACTGATGAAACAATAAAAACCGATGCTTTGCAGCTGCATATCTCTATACGGGAAAATATATATAGAAAAATACTTTGAGATTACACCCAAGTTCACCCAAAGCACAGTTGTCCCAGCTTTTAGCCTGCAAGTAAACGCAGCATGAGAAGGGCTATAAAGTTTCTAATGAAACTTGATCTATACACACATTTAACAACAGAGGAACGGTACAAACATTAAAGTTTATATACACAGAAAACCTTTTCCAAAATGTTCAGATCTGCAAAGGTGAAGGTTAATATCTTAACGATATAAATCTTTATTTTTCATTTCATTCATTCCTTTTCTCAAGGGAAATTAACCAAATGACAACTCATTGTCTTGTGCTTCTCCTGACAGTCTTGGAGTCTAATTAGATTAACTACCCGGTAGTATGTACTAATTGGAAATGAGCATACTTTTAAAAATTTAAATCTTTTTTTTTGGAATGAAGCCCTCCTATTTTTCCATATTCTGTTATAATGGTTCAGCACAGAGGAGCGTTTGAGGCTCCCACTCCTCCTCTCCTTCTGTCAAGGCTCGACTGCAACACCTTAATTTGTTACCAGACTACATCTTAGTCACTCTCTACAGCCCCCCCCCCTCCACAATCATCCGTCTCTCCACCTCCTCCTCTTCAGCTTCCACCTTTCTCCTCTCTCACGTCCAAATTCTCCATTTCCTACTAGCACTATCTCCCATTACTCCAACTCCTCCTCCGTAACATTTTGTCTTATCTCCCCTCTGAAGATCTCTGCTTCTTTTCTCTTCTTTCGGCTGCCTCCCTTTCCAGCACTCCTCTTCCTCCCGGCCCAGTTCTATGTGCGCCTGTTTACCTCCAATGCTCCACCAGATGGTTTGAGTTAAAACTCCGTGTTTGACAGTTAGCCTGATTTCTTTTTTTTTTTCTTTGCTGATATTATTTTAACATTGGGGGGGGTGCTCAGACCTTGAGGAACACATAAGAGGGACAGGCAGGGGGTAAAAGGAAATTAAACTATGAGAAAGCCTGATGTATTAAAAGCAATTATTCCGTCAAATGGAGGGCAGCAGTCACCACTGGGCCTTTTTTTGGTTTGGTTCCCTCGGTTACTTTTTTTTTGAATAAATGAAGGCTCAAATGTATAAATGCGATATTGATTTAAAGTACATGTGTTAGGGTGATTTCATCCACTCCCTCTCCCACTGCTCCATGTCGCTTGGAAGAGAGAAGGGGTCCAGTCTGCCAGAAATAGTAGCTTGTTTTCTGGTATTTACTTTAAATCTGTCAAAGACAAAGAAAAGCAGAGAGAGAGAGAGAAAGAGAAAGAGAGAGAGAGAAAGAGAGAGAGAAAGAGACCTTATCCGCTTGTCATCTTCCTGCTTCTGACGAGAAGGTAAAAATTAACCCAATTAGTTTGCACAACACTAAAGTCAATTTTGTCAACTTCCAATTTAAATTGTTTCATCCATAACTCGGTGAACTGATTTGTATTTTGTCGTCTTAGTTTAATCTCTACTGAAAGAAAAAAAGTCAAGTTTTGATGGCGAGCTGTTTTAGCTTTTTGTACGAACCTAGGTTGTTGTTCAACAGGCATGAGCATTTTTCGGAAGTTCAGTGGGCCGAGCACTCGCCCCTGAAGTCTACCTGTCAAGAAACACATCCGAAATGTGACATTTGACTCATGCAAAGCTATTTGAAGATAGTCGGGTTTGGCCTTCTGATTGGATGTCATCATCATGGCGTCGTCTGCTGTGAATGACAGTAAATGCTGCAGAAAGTCAGTTACTATTGGGTGTGATGTGTTTGTCCACAGTTTTTGCAATGGTGTCTGTATCAACTCATATTAGCTCCCTCTTCGACTTGATCTTTACTGATATGAACATGAATGGATATTGCAGCCAATCATCAGGCCGTGCTAAAGCCTTTTTTTAGAATCTAGAAATTCCCAGCATGAACCCAAATGGCTCCTCGTGGCTGTTCCATTTGGTGTGACAGTGATTGCACGTGCGCTACCGGTTGCCGATGCATGTGTGTTTGTGTGCATACTGAGTGGCCTGAGCGTGGAGGCTGACCTCCTCTCTCTTTGAGTTCCCGTGCTGCTGGCTACGTCCTCCGCAGCATTAGTCTGATTATAGCGCTGCTTATATGAAGGCCCTTGACTGCAGGGCTTATGAACAGGGCTACCTCACGCTCTGTTCCCACTGTCTCCCTCCTCCTTGTCTCCTCCCCTCGTTCTGCTGCCTCTGCCTCCTTAGTTCACTTTCAATCCCTCCCCAAAGAACCGCAACACAATAAACCCTCTGTTACATTTAACCTTCTCACGTGTTCCCTTTTCTGTCTCGGGTTCCTCCCTCTCTCGTTCTCTGTTACTCACCCTCCCCCCCCCCCCCCCCCCCCCTCTCTCATAACATTTGAGCTGTTTGGGTTCTGTCTTTGGGGTGTTACTCATCTCTCTTGGGTGTTTCGGGAGTTATTTGTGGGCTTGGACCATGCAGTAGAAAATAAGGCATCACACACGCTGCCGCTAGCTCTCCCACGCCGAGGCGGTGACAACAGTGATTAGCTTCTCATAACGGCGCGCTGTATGGAAAGTGGGTGTGTCTCGGTGTGCGTTCGTTACGCAACGTTGCGATCGTGTCGTTGCCCTTCATCACGGCTCCGCAGCTGCAGCAGCGGTGGCACCGGGACAGCTCACAGATTTGGCCTAATCTTCCCCTAATGAGATCGGTCCCTTGTTCCTACGTCTTTGTGGGAGCGGCAAGCTGGCAGACAAGCAGGCTGAAACTTTAAATGTCTTTACGGGAGACAGCAAAAAGAAAAAAACAGAGTGCAGCTCGTAGTCAGTAAGGGAGACGTGAGAGGGAGGCTGGCTGCGATGTTTGGAAGGAGGCTGCAGGTTTGTTAGACAAACAGTCTGCTGGACGGGGGGGGGGGTCCAGGGGGCGGGTAGCGAGGCGGCGTGCCAGACGGCGTGCCGATGAGCCGCTAACTCTGAGGCTGAGGGAGCCACACGTTATCTGGCCTTCAGTGGTAACGGGTAATTCTCTGGATCGACACCACGGCTGTCTCCTCAGACCACCAAATCAATTCACATTTTCCATTTGGGGAATTTATTTACACAGTATATGAAGAAGCGCGATTGAACATTGTGGGCTGTTTTCCATGGCAACCTGTCAGGGTGTCGAGGAGAAGAGCGCAGGAGCGAAGCTCACATGGTTCTGTGACCGCTCTTCACACAGTATACACATTAATCCTGGAGGTCTCACATCTGGGCGAGCCTCAGGTGCGCTCGTCTCGCTCTCCCTACGAGGAGCTTCCAGACGTATTGGGCCGCCAGCCGGACCCGGCCTGAGCTTTTTTTTTTTTATTGCTCTGCCCTATCATTTGATTTTATTTGTTTTCTTGTCTTTCCCTATCTTTGCTTTCTTTACAGACAATTGTAGATGCCATAGGAGAACATTTGAACATTTTTAGTTCTGGGTTACAATTATTATACCCTCAGTGGACTCTTTTTGTCGTTGTTTTTCACTCTGTTTTTCTTAGTTCCATCTCTCGTTCTTTTTTCATTCTGTTCCCTCTTTCTTTTGCTCATTTTGTAACGGGAACACACACACACACACACCTACACACACGCACACACAGCAGGCGTAATAGCAGGGTTAGAGTGCGGACCCAACCACTGGACAGTGTTTGTACAGAATGCTGGCATATGTGAAACCTGGCTTATTGAACTTAGACCGCAGCCTGAAACAGCTCCGTTTAAAGCAGCACGGGATTGTTCTCGGTCCACGGGAGAAACGCACACGGTCCTACACGTCCATGCATGCGCAGACATATTCAGCACATATGCACGCGCATACATGTGCAAGGAAACGCGCTGACAGAGGTTACTGGGTACGTCTGTAAAAAAAAAAAAAAAAACCCAGAGCGCTTCAGGCAAAATGAAAAGCAGACAGACGAGGGGGGGGGGGGGGGGGGGGGGATGAAATGTCACATGAGAGAGTTTGTGTGACGCATATTCATTTTCATGTAAGTTGATAGGCCTGCTGATCAGTTTACATATTGGGAACGCTAATGACTTTGAGCAAACACACTTAGCACATGTCGTTACACATGATTACACGGCTGCAGGACACGGAGCCTGTTCCTGCTGCTGAGGGTGATCCGGCTTGTTCTGTTTAGGACTGACGGACTGAGCGCTGTCAGATGGGTTTAGCAGGGACGTATTTCTCAGCTAATATGGTGCGCATGATCATGTTTTTTAGTTGGGAACAGAGGAAGGGGATTATGGGGCCTTTCTATTTGGTAATATTCCTGCGTTTCTGCTGTCTAATGGAGGGTTGGTAACAGTGGCATTACAGTGTGTGTGTGTGTGTGGGGGGGGGGCATGCTGGCTCACTGCAGGGGCAGGAGGTGAGGGGAGGCCATTAGAAAGACACCTCTTGTTGCCAACGAGTACATCATAATCATGACAATATTCATGTCCCACTTGACGGCGTATAAAACGACGTTCAGTGTTGAATTCATATGTTATGAGTTTTGGTTGCGTTCTTCAAGCCACCAACATGTGCAGCCTTGCCTCAGTGAGGCTCGGGCTCTGTTAGGGAATGTGTGAAGCCTCCACCAATGTGCCTTTTTCATTTTTACAGCCTTTGAATGAGGTCCAGTGGTGTTTTTTTTTATTGCACATATATATTACTGCCTCCTTCTTCCTCCTCCTTAGCCAAATTTACGAGGGGACAACACATTGTTATCCACTGAGCGAGGATGATGCCCAAACGATAGTCTTGTAAAGCACTTTAGGAACTCCTCATCAGGCACAATATAGTGTCTTTAAGGCCTGTATATGATCCTAGAGGGATACTTACAGCCCCACAGTGGGTGAAATTAGCCCCAGATAATCGTCTCCTTATGGGCTACAGCCACTCAGAGCACCAAGCCTGTTTTACACCCCATTTACCAAGACGAGAGGGAACGACTTGCCTCAGTTACCCCCGTGCCCCAGAATCTACGAAGCCGTCGCGAGTGGACTGCTTGGTGAAGGAACTTTAACCTTCACTGCTTCTCAAATCCACACCTCCAATTAAAATCAGGACGAGGACGCAGGACGGGTCGTGTCTTTTCTTACTAACAGCGGCCGGACGACCAGAGAGACTCACAAGTAGAGTCCTTTCTTGGGAAATGTCTCACATAGGACGGCAGATTACAAATAGCCGTCCACTCTGCTGCGCTGCGGTTGCCTTTCTCGCCTCTGTCTCCCTGCTCCGCCATGCGCCTCTCTGCCACCACCGCTCTGTTAAATCTCTCTTTATGCCTCATCGTGTCTGAAAGGACAGATTCTTCTGGCTCTCGATAGATGAAACGAGCAGCGTGGAATCCGTCGACCTGATGAGACACACACATATCAAACGCTACCAAGAGCGAGAGAGCATGACCGTATCCTGCCCGTGGGAGGGGAGGTGCATCAGTACGAACAGGAAATGGCGTTAATGCCCGTTTACATGCATACATTATAATACAACAGAAATAATCCTGCTCTTTCCTGCGTAAGAGCCTAATGCTAAACATACCGTCCTCTGCATCCAGCAAAGATGTGTGTTAAAGTGCGACTTATGTGTGCATCAGAATGTGTTCATATAGCCACACGCACACACACACACACACTTGCTGTGGCGTCCTGAGTCTGTGTGGCCCAGTGCTGGGATATGGAGTGAAGCAGGAAATGTGTGAGCCATGAAGGCATGTGTTTATGCTGGCTGCAGTCGCCCACCACCAGCCAGAGGGGAAACAGGCACCAGCTCCATCTCTCTGCTTCTCCTCCACACCATCCATCCACATCTCTACTCGCCTCCGGCCCTGCGAGGTCTCGTCTCTCACACCCGTTTCCTCTTTGCTTCATCTCTTCCTTTATCATTGCTTGCCTTAATCGACAAAGCGAGCCAGTATTTGCAGAATAGCACGTGTAACTCTTTGCTCGTTAGATGAAAAGATAATTCCATTGGTCTCAGGAAGCCTGTCGCTAATGTCCAGTGAAAAGATTGACGTCGTAAATGGGAAAAATCCGTCCCAGAAACTAAAACTTCAGAGCAACAAGAGGCGGCCCATTGGGGGGGGGGATTTCTATTGGCTATGATTAAGATAGTGTTTAGATATTGGCAAGTTTAAATACAATAATGAATGCACATTTGAAGGCAAAGCAGCGTGCTGCTAATGAAACGGAAATGTGATATCTCCAGCTAAATGAAAGCTGACATGCACAACTTGGATGCTTTAGGCCCTCTAGCTGGCCCGAGCCCTGGATCAACAGCTTCCTCTCATAAGGGCCATTTTTCCTCATCACAAAACAGCATTTGAACAATAAAAAGTGCCGTCAGACAGCCGAATGGTTCTCGGTATTTCTCTGCTTGTTAGACGGCTGCTTTCACTTAATCGTTACCTGATGTGTGTTGGTGTGTGTGTGTGTGTGTGTGTGTGTGTGTGTGTGCGTGTGTTGGTGTGTGTGGTACCGTGGCCTGCAGCAATGTTAGTTTGGGTGTTGGAGCGTGCTGAGGACGTATTTTTCATGGAATCAATGGGCTGCTTGTGTGAGTGCATATAAGTTGGACATGCAGGCAAATCTGACACATTAAAATTACGATGCAAGTTCAACAAAAACAAAATATGCAATCAAGTAAACATCCTGTTTACCGTGCCAATCGGTGGACCGTTTGACAGCTGCCTGCGGCTCGTTCTCCTGGTCGCTGTCCAGCAGAATTCCTCGCTGCACCCAGCAGAGCAGCGCCGCCTCATGTGGGAGACGCATCCTTTTTTTTGCCATTTTGCTTCAACTTCCAACTTCTCACTCTTTGTGTTGGTCCCAGCAGAACTGTCATGACACAATGTTGGAAGCTGCGCTCGATTGTCAAACCATGTTCGGTTTCGCAGTGCGATGGGTGACACCGCCATATATTGTTTTGGACGTTTTTAAGCCGTTATTATAGACTAGAGAGCGAGAGATGACAGGAAGCGAGTGAGCCAGCGATACTGTGGTTGGTGGTCAGCATCTTTAACCCTGCAACGAGGGCCACATCACTGCGACTCGGTTTGGACGATAAACTTATCCTTATCCACCGACACTTTTAAGTCATTTTTTCCCCCCTTGAGTTTTAGATGCTGCCTGAAACCCTCTATGCGCCGTTCACGCCTCTCTCGGCCGGAGACGTGTTTCTCCTAATGAGACGAAGACGCTCTCTAATTTTGGGAAATGCAAGTTTGTTTAAGACCTTGTTTTTTTTTCCCTGCCTGCCACTCTTGACTAAATAGATCATGACACATCGTGTTTGGAGAGGCTCTGATCCAAGTCTGGATCGTTCATTATTTACTTTACGGTATCACCTTGCTAAGCAGCTCATGTGATGGATCCAGTTTAAGTCTCTTTTTTGTCAGCCGGACAATCTAAATGTGAAGTGATGTTGCACTTTGGAGAAAACACGAGGCACGCAATCAAATGAATTTTAACTTGTGCGGATGGGATTTGGTTGGCCCCGCCTCCTGGCGGGGAACAGAGCCGCATCGGACTGCGTGGCCGCGGCTTTTTAGTCAACGCTAAAAGAAAGCATTCATACGTACGTGCTTGTGCCTTTAAGCGTAATTTCAAGAGCGGCAAATCTGCAGACACTGAATCTAAATCTAAGCAAATAATCCAGGTCATCTGGGCGAGCTGAAGATCCATAATGCTTGCGTGAACTGTGGTTACGGCACACACCCGAGTTCTCCCCGGGTTACTGTGGGATTTTGAATGAAGTTTTGCTGTTTCCCTGACCAGAACCCGAAGAGCCGGTTTTACCGTCCTGATCACAAGAAGAAGAAGCTGGGCGAAAAAGCTTCACTAGTTTGAGTCTATTGCAAAGTTACAAACTCTAAGGAATGGCTTAAAGATGATGAGTGATGGAATGGATATTAGAAGTAAGCAGAAGTTAAACATTTAGACTTTTTGCTGTTCTTTCTCGTGCACAAAACAGTCTTTTATCAAAATGCACTTTTGGCCCAACCATTCGGCGCAGAGCTTGCAAGATGTAAAAAATAAAAGAGAGAAAGAAAACACGAAGAAGAGTTCGAGCAGAGGGAATAAAGCTGCAGAGAGATTGTGACGCAGTTATGTCTTCTTTTTAATGGAATACGTCTGCGAGCGTCTGGCAGAGCTCTGCGAACACGTTGGCGGACAGGCGAGGCCGTCTGAAGTCCGGCGCTCTCCGTGGCGAAGGGGGCGGGACTGTCAGCATGCTGCGCAATTACTCCTCAACAAATCCCGGAAGTCTGTTCCTGTCTGAGCAATTTGCCAAGCTGGATTCAACTTTGCTTTATGTCTCTTAAAGTAGAGAAAAGTAGCAAAGCCGGCCCTTAATCCTCAACCTGCCTGCTCTGTCTCTCTTTGTCTCCTGTCCCCCCCCCCCCCCAGTTTGATATCATCACTCATGCCAAGCTGCTAATAGTGAATTGGTCAATGCATAAAGCAAATAGAGATACGGGATGATCAGCAGCTGTGCGGGTCAACTTGGGAATCTAAACACGGTCACCGTCGGTGGGATCTGTCAGGCTAAGTCCCGGCGAGCGTGTGGATCCCAGTGATTGAGTGATTGAAGCGCTTAGTGTTTGAGCCTGTAGACAGCCCAAACACGTTAATCCCCCCCCACCCCCCACCATTAGCAACACCCACATCTCATTCCCTCACTCACTCCAGATCTCAGGGAAGGACATGGTTTTAGTGGTCAAAAATAAAAAAGCTCCTTAATGATTTAATCAGCGCACATATTCATTTGCTTTAATACGAGGGCGCCCGGACGCGCTGTCCAGAGCGCTCAGGGCCATCGAGGCCATCAAGGCCGGGATGATGCCATTGGGAGAATCTGTAATGATGGAGCTGGATTAAATGACGCTGCTGTGCTTTTTTGTTTTTGATTGGGCACAGAATCTGAGCCGGAGGTCAGACTGGATGATCCTTTATGGAAAGAGGAGATCCACTTAGAGCTTCACGCGATGCAATCTCAAATATTAGCCACTGCTTGGTGTCTTTATTTAAAAGCCGACCACAAATAGGTGACAGGAAATGAGGGCAGAGAAAATGCCCCCCCCCCCCGAGGTCTTCATCCCAACCAAAGACACTCTCATTGGACGACAAAAGGCAACAGTCAAGGATAGAGAGATTATGGTTAAACCCACCTAATCTGGGCTGGAGACCAGTTCAGGTCAGAGCAGCTGCGGTGGCCACGGCCTCAGGCTTACGCGGAACGTTTACTCACCCAATTACAAGCAGCAGTTAGCGTGTTTAGAATAAACTCGTAGGATTCATTACCGCCGATATTTCATGAAGTCGCAAAAATGAGCCGGGAATTTCCGCCCCGTAGTTCGACACGTTCAGGCACCGACCAGTCGCGATCTGCGGTCCCATTGCTCGTTGCGTGATTCGATGGGAATATTGCACACATAATTCTGTTCGAGTGACACAATGCAATTCAAAGTGATTCACGAGGAACTGGCACACAGGAAGACAAGGAAAGGAAAAGTGACTGGATCTGCCAAGACCAGAGACTTAAAAGGCGAGACTTCGAGCCAAGACCGAAATCAAGACGCGCCTCGAGTTTGAAGCATCGGAGATTGTTAAAGATGATGAGGATGTCAGCTGCAGCTGGATGCAGACGAATGCAAGCAGGAAACCCCAGAGGAGGTGCTCCTGAAGTCGCCACCTTCTAGTCCACGCTGACCTCAGGCTTCCTTCATTAGGACTGTCCTGACTCAGCATTATGATTGGTGGAATGAGACACTTCCTTAAAGAGCAAATCGTTTTGTCCTGTCGCTCAGTCTTGCCGTTCCCTCATCGGGGTTCCACTTTGACGTTCGAATTTCAAAAGCGCCTTGCCGACCTGCTTCCTGCAGGTTAAAGGATGAGGAAGAGGAGAAGGAGGAGAAGAAAGGAAGAAGCGAGAAAGAGGGGGAAAACTGAAATGGAACTGAAACGGAAAGATCCAGCTTCTCGGATCGCACTAATTTCAGAACATTCGGGACCCAGGTTCTGCAGAAAGCATTAGCAGCCCCCCCCCCCCCCCCCCCCTTCACTCTGTAAGACTACCCTTACTGTCTCTTGCTCTTTGCGCTCCGCCCTGTTTTTTTATTCTACCTTACAATCCCTCTGAGATGACTGTTGGTGAGGTACTTCCTGGAGTGACTTTCCACTCTTTCTTACGAGACCCAAGGAGCTGTGAGTCACCGCTGGAGCATTCGAGGACTCATCGCAGCTTGCAAAAGCATTAAGGGGCATCAAAGCTAAAGCGAGGATTCAACTAGGAAAGCACTCCGAGGGCGCAGACCTCCGCCGAGCAGCTCATTCCCCTCATAATCAGATTTACACCGTCCACATGGTGATCTGGACCAGCACCAAAAGGTTCGGAATTGTTCTTAGTTTCTTTATACACCAACCATGAAAAGTAAAAGTGAATCAGAGCTGATTTTTGAATCTGTAAATTGAGTTTTCAATGTTAAAATGTACTATTGTTTCCTGACTCCATTCTGGATCCGATCCAGATTAAATTCGATGGTAGGATAGAGGTCCCCGCCCCACTTGTCAAATTGTTACAGAATATTTCAAAGTGATCCAGAGTCCAGGATCTCTTCTGGATCATCAGCAACAATTAATAATCTGTTCCTGGTAACATTCCCAACATTACCTGAAAGTCCAGCAACTTTTCCGTTATCCTGCTAACAGACAGACAGATTACATAACCTCGCCTCGCCTTGCACACGTACACGCACATTAAGTTGTTTGTGTGCATGTGCGTGTGTGTGTGTGCTTGGAGCCCATTATGTCTTGTAATGAGGTGTGATTCAAGAAGGTCAGAGGTCAGGTTTGTCTTTCAGAAGGAGTTATTTTCAGCGTGTGTAATTGTTGCTTTTCATAACATTATGCTTTCACCTTTAGCTACGGTGCTACGTCTGGAGGCTTCCAGAGAAGACTTGTTGATGTGTTTGGCAAACTTGTTGCTGTTTCAGGTTTGCTGCAGGGTCAATTTACCCAAATCCAATAAAGAGCAAAGCTGCTAATGACTCTGATGATGTCCAACTGCCTCAGAAAGCGGCTTTTGTTGCAGCTCCTTGGAAGTAACGCTGACTTCTTACTGTAAATTGGCAGTCGTGTTACTCTTTGATGCTTTTCTTACAAGTTTCCTCTTGTACTATTTGCCTTAGAAATCCGTGGCGCCGCGTCCTGCTGTTTTTGAAATCGTTTTCCGAAATCTTTTACAGTGTCACAAGTTTATCCAAATCAGTGTTGTCCAATCGAAATTAACTTTTGAATATTTTTAATGCCACTTCCTCGATCTCAACGACAGCAATTTACGGACACATTCAATCGGATTAAAAGCCTGATCGGAATAAAAATGCTTCCCAAATTGGAATAGTCTGTCCCGATCAAGATTTTATTCCGATCGAGAGGGGTGGTTTATACCGATTGATAATCCGATCAGGGCGCATGAAAACACTTATTCCGATGTTTCGGTACAAAACTTCCTGTCTGTGTGACGTCATCTTTACGCACTTCTGTTATTCCCGCTAGCTAGTTGAAGCAGAGCGAGCAAAAGAAAGAACTGGTCAATATCTGAGACAAACATGTTGCCGGAGAGATTAAAGGAGGAAAGTGACAGCTCAAACGGGAAAC
This sequence comes from Brachionichthys hirsutus, assembly GCF_040956055.1. Taxonomy (NCBI): domain Eukaryota; kingdom Metazoa; phylum Chordata; class Actinopteri; order Lophiiformes; family Brachionichthyidae; genus Brachionichthys; species Brachionichthys hirsutus. Next base: position 9,916,961 of record NC_090912.1, read on the forward strand.
ATGAGCGAAATAGTGTTAACGTTTCAAGCAGAAAGGGGCGGAGCCATGTTTTGTTTACAACGGAAGTCCCTACGGCGGCTTCTTACTACTATTTCCGTAAGTCCTACTCGGATCAATATTATAGGGTCCATGAACCCAGTGCATCCGATCATAATTGTAATCCGAATTCTGATCGGATTAAATAGATTTTGACCATGTGGCTGCTTATAACCTGAAATTCCATTTTGAGAACAGATCGCGTTACAGCTTTGACATCACACACACACACACACACACACACACACGGCGATCTTTCCTGGTGTACCGAAGGTTCTGGAGATCTTTGGCCCGCGAATGGACGGGTGATGTCTTCAGCAGATGCAGGACTGTGTTGCCACGGTAGGAGGGACAGAACAGACAACGAAGAGCCTTGAGCTAAAAATGAGCGACATGAGCAATCCTTAGAATCAATCAGTGGGAATGATGGGGACCCAATCTGAGGCCGACAAAGACCGAGCACTGGATCAGATTGTTCTACTCCTTTTCTACTCACTTTTTATTTATTCACTCCAGCATTTTTGTGTCGAGCGGCCTACATCTGCGGCCTTTTCTTTTTTTTTTCTTCTTTTTTTTTCAGGGAGCGGAATTTGAAACTAAAGCAAAATATACAAGTCATTTCATCAAGCCCTGCTGCAGTGGAGGGAGAGAGGGAGGGCGAGGCGGAGGTAGAGACAGAGAGAGATGACCATGAGCCCGTTCCTCTCCACTCTAATTTAGATGGAAGATAAGTGAAATCACATGTTGGAGGCAGTTCTGGGGGGAAAAATGAAGTGAAAGAAGAACAAAATAGGCAAGATGGAATGAGGGGAATAAAAAAACAGAGCAGATTGATCTGATAAAAATGAATTTGGCAAAAATATTATCAGTCCCACAAAGAGATTCTTTGTAAGACTGATAGCATTTGTTCAGTCAAATTTATTTCCAAGTCTAAGTTAATTCAGACATTTATTTGATATCAGATGGCTTTCGTACATTCGGCAGAGCAACATTAGGAGTGGAGCTTGAACCCAGCTTATTCATGTACATCCAGTATTCACGTAAGTATAGCAGTGAAGTATAGTACTGCACTATATACCAATCAGAGACACAGGACTGACATCACTGTCCATTCCATGCATATGGATGAGATTTCCTCTCTTTGCCGCTTTACAATAAACTCAAGCCCAGAGTGCTTTAATAAACTTTAATAAAAGTATTTGTAAATGATTTGTGTTTACAGTTATTTGCAGTATTTAATAGCTGGCTGTAATGGTATGCTAAAATGTAATTTCGGTTTAGTTCGTTTTCCCGAGGTGCTCGGTTCGATTCATTTTCGGTACAAAAAAAAGGCAGAAAAAAGTTTTTTCGTGCCGTCGCACACTCGATGTCCTGCACGCCACACTTTCACAGCAAATGGCGCACATCGCCCAGTCTCCCCATGAAATAAATCCAGAATCCTCTGTCTATGTTGGAGAGAACAGCTGGAACTAGGATTACTTGCCATGATAAAGACGCTGCTCGCTAGTCTTTCTTTTTTTAACTTTATTAATCAACTGAAATGAGCCTCGGGTGGCGCGCTGACTTCCGCGCATGCGCAGCGTGCTCCGTTTCTTGTGAGGCGTTAAATACAATAAAATACGATATGTTTTGCTTTGCTTCTCCGCGTGTCAACATGTGCCCTCGCGTGCCAGCCATGGGATTGCCGACCCCTGCACCACCTGGTTCCATGTCTGCATTCTCCTCGGTCGGCTCCTCGGTGCATCTCCAGTCGCTCTTATCTAATAAATCTCCATTTATCTCCTGACTTCTGCGCCGCAGCATCACAAACCCGCCTGACATTCCTGGTCATTACGCAGCGAGTGCACCTTCCAGTCACTCGTCATTTCACCGCGCCTTTGTTCACGGACCGTCCCCTGGACGGCAGCCAGTGGCGGTGCCAGTGATCTACATGGGCAGCGCCTCTCCTTTGGCCTCCTTCGCTTCACTCCTCCTCTATCCGTTGTGGAGTTTGCCCTGCTGAGGGCTCCGGGTCCACAGAGGTTTATAATCCAGTCCCTGGTTCATTATGCTGCTTAATGAGCATGGCTCTCTGCACACTCTCAGTGGGCTAGTAGTTAGCCTTTACGTCACATTTAAGGCTAATAGAATGTACAATGTCCGATGCTAATAAAGGCACTGTCCTGTAACTTTGACCTTTACTTTACATGTGGCGCCGCCATCAGGTCACAGTTGTAATTTGTAAGTTTGCTAAACAAATATAGCATCACATGGCAAACCTCTTCAGTGCTCAGTCTGAACGGTTAGCATTTCTGTTTGAGCCTTAGCATTTAGCGCGACGCGTCACTCGACCTTAAAGACCATCTTCCAAAGCGTTCAGATAGTCGTGTGCACGCGGAGCAAACATCCAGCAGCGGCGTTATGGTCCCCAAGCATCTTCACAGGAACACTTCGTGACTCGACAGCCTGTTTGCATCTTGAGCTGATGCATTTCATCAGACACAATAATCGGAATGTTCAGCCTCATCCGCCTCTGCACAAATGTGACACTCACACATGCGCTAAAAGCATGTAGGCCTGCTCCCGTCTGCCTGGCGGTCTCGGTTAGAAGCCAGGCGGCCCAAGACGGTTCGGCCAGCGCTCCGACTTCTCCCTCCGAGGGCGTTCTGTTTGCTGAGAGGGCGGAGTGTCAGTAAAACATCCGAGCTGAGGAAGAAGAGAGGCATCAGGGACTCCCGTGTGTTAAAGAAGTAGAACCCTGACTGGTTCCACATCTCATCCATCGACTCTCACCTCCCTCATTTCCTTTCCCTCGTTTTCCTCCCACTGGCCCCTGCAGTCCCTTGTCTTTGCATTTCTTCACCCCACCCCACCCTGTATTTTTCCTTTCATTTTTTTTTTTTTTTCATTTGCAATTGCAGTAATATGTAACATCAGGCGCAGTGAGATTTAGGGCTTTACCTTACATAACCCCTGGATTTAGCTGCAGGGTTTTAAGGCTTCTGAGCCGCTGAGCTGGGGGCAATCGGGCCTCTTTAAAATATTTTCAAATGACCGAAATCCCCAAAGGGCCAATGAGCATGTAGGGATAGGAAGGCTTTGAGGCCCTTGATATAGCACAAGCATCATTATTTTGTATTGCCATGGAGCCTGATCCATTTAAAATGCAGCCTTCTCTTCATGCACGTACTGTTACACCGATGTATTTCAGGTTTATAGCAAGAATGTTTTACGTGCACCGGTTTATGAAAGACCCCCCCCCCACACACACACACACACACGCACACTTATTAAACAGACTTATTTACCCAGAAGAGGGCAGAGGGTAGTATAATGTTGAAGTTTTTTTTTTGGGGGGGGGTTGTAAAGTAGAGGTCTTGGCATACACAAGTAATATTTTTTTTTCATTAAATAAAATTTGATATGACTTTATATTAAACTGTAAACGGCAGGAGGCGGGGCTTTGGGTTTGGCCCCAGATCACCGAGCCTGGTTTTATTTCTCCTTGAGGCAGACGCAGTCCAAACGGGACAGACCGTAAATTTGAAATAATGAACTGCTTGGCCGAACTTGACGATTGGGGCAGGGGGAGGGACGTGAGCTGCGGAGAAGAACTGGGTACGAGCTGAAATGGGGAGAGGGTAATAAGCTGAGAAATCTCATCTATGGATCATAGAGGGGGGGGGGGGGGGGTGGGGGGGTGGAGTCAGAGTGTGGTTTGAGGGCAAGGCTTTGCGTGGGAAGGCAGAGCCGACGGTGGCTTTGATAGCTTGGTTGTAGGATGTGTCATGTCACCGGGGTTAATGTTGGTTTCCACGGAAAAGCCTCCCTCCTCAGCTTCTTAGGGCACATTTTAATTTCTCCCTGGCACAGGTTCTGAGCCGGCGGGGGGGGGGGGGGGGGGGGAGTTAAGTTATAAAGCCGGTGGGATTAAGCCTGTATGAGGGGAAGACATGAGCGACGAGGCTCGGGGGGGCCACAACTGACCGGATCGCTCATCGCATTTCCGTCTACAAGGGGCTTTGCAGCAGCGCCGGAATGTTGCGTGTGTCTCACTGCGCACGCAACTGAAGGATGAGGAGAAGATGATGATGATGAAGATGAGCGCGAGGGATGGGCGTGGAGGCCGGTGGCGTTCTGACATGCAGAAGGTCAGCGCTCGCGTCGCACCAACGGGGATCTAAACACGGGCGACCTCGCCTGCAGTCTGGCCAATTTAGATTGTCTGGTTTGAAACGTCCACTTTTCTATTTGGATTTAGTTTCTTATTTCGCCTCAGCCCAAAGTCTCCCTCCTGCTATTTTTCAATCCGTTTTACTGGCTTTCCTGTGTTTTAACGGGCTTTTATGACCCGGCTGCAGCTGCAGAGGAGCGCGCGAGGCTTTACTGGAGAGAGGGGTCGTTCCTGGGGGGGGGGGGGGGAGGAATCGAATAATGAAATGAGGACCACATTTCCGTACGGCACTAAAATGTGGACTTTCCATCTTTGTAACTGGGGGCTCGTTCTTTCCCACTCTCAGTGAAGGCCTCTGTGCAGCTGTTCACCAGTAGTTGTCTATTTGTCCCCCGCCTCCCCCGCTCGGCCTGTAGCTCATGTGAACTTTGCTTTTCGTCATGCTTTTTCCACTGCAGAGCGTCTCTGCTTTTGATTAAAGTTGAGAGAAGCAGCGTATCCTCCTCTTGCTCGCTCCCAACTGTACGGAACAGAGGCGCCATTTCATTTTCCTCTCCTCCCCTCCATTCTTGCCCCCCCCCACCCACCCCCCACCCCGCTCTATTCCTTCCACGGCAGTTTGTTTAGGCCACGCGGCTCTGTGAAAACTTTGCTGCCAGTGTTTGTTGAGCTTTCCAGCGAGGCCATCTTGAAGCGATGTGGCTTCCCTCTGTGTTACGACCATCACGAAAAAAAAGAGCCTCTCGTTCGGCGTGACGATGAGGCCGAAGCTCCACGGCCCGCCTCAGCCCGACGATGCCCGCACCTTGCGTCACGAGAGCCAGATGCAAAGATGATATTTACTCCCACATATCCCCAAATCCCTCCGTCCTCGTCCCTCCAGCCGGCCTCAGCCGCAGCTCAGCTAATCCTTCCTCGTTGCCGTGCCTCTGACCTCATCCTCCTCAGATCCTCTTTTCCTGCCCCTGCTGCAGCCACAGCCAGATGCACTCTTGCAGCCGAGTGGGCCACAAGCATCTGTTTACAACTCTCCTTCTGCAGCGTGAGATAATGATGGCCAGATACAGCCCACAGTAAAATAAACACGCTGCCACCTCCCCGTTGCAGGCCTGCATGAGTGCACATTCCCACTGACAGTGGATCCAAACCTCTGGCTCGCAGCGCTTTGTAGCAGCCCTTATAAAAGCAGCCTTGATTGTTTTATTGGATGATGATGCCTGTGCATAACAGTGGAACTAATTGGCCGCATGGAGAACAATGGCAGCCCCAGGGGCCAAAGCCCTCCGGCTCAAACGTCTTAAAGGTTCATTTTAATCAGAGCTGGAATCGTATGCACGCGATGCAACAGAGGAGGAGAGAGCTGGAACGATAATGTGCTTTTACCTGCCTCAAATACCAGCTTGGTGGGGATTATTACATTCTGTTGGGGTCAAGATAGTTCACCGTCACCGAAGAGCAAAGCAAATTGCTTTTTGAATGACTTCCAGTTGCAGTGCGAGCCTGATGGTATTGTGTGCTGCAGTCCAAAGACTGTAATACTTGTATATTTGTATGTAAACAGAAATATTCATATATCTGTACCTCTCTCCGGCGTTTTCTGCACACCTTTATTACGAGCCACTGGATCATCAGAATGTTCTGAATTTACACATTTAGTTCATTCAAAACAAGCCCAGCTGATTCGTTGTTGTTGTTTAAATCATAGCTCACTCGCAGGACTATCTGCAGCGTTTGCTACATAGGGCAGTCGTAGAAGTGTAGCAAGCCTGGTGTTTGTGGGCGTACCCGACTGGTGTTTGTGGGCGGAGCCGACCGGTGTTTCTGGACGTACCCGACTGGTGTTTGTGGGCGTACCCGACTGGTGTTTGTGGGCGGAGCCGACTGGTGTTTGTGGGCGGAGCCGACCGGTGTTTCTGGACGTACCCGACTGGTGTTTGTGGGCGTACCCGACTGGTGTTTGTGGGCGTAGCTGACTGGTGTTTGTGGGCGGAGCCGACTGGTGTTTCTGGACGTAGCCGACTGGTGTTTGTGGGCGTACCCGACTGGTGTTTGTGGGCGGAGCCGACTGGTGTTTGTGGGCGTACCCGACTGGTGTTTGTGGGCGTACCCGACCGGTGTTTGTGGGCGTAACCGACCGGTGTTTGTGGGCGTAACCGACTGGTGTTTGTGGGCGGAGCCGACTGGTGTGTTATGGCTGTTGATGAGGCCGACAGGAGGCGGGGCGGTGCAGGCGTGGTGACAGACCAAAGACAATCCAAGGAATACACGCTGCGGGCTTTGTGAGTGCACATAGTTCATAACACGCACGCACACACACACACACACAGGCGTGATTTGTGCACGCGAGCTGCAAGCATGTTTTTACTCTTTCTGTCTGTCTGCAACGTGTGATCAGCAGAATCGGGTCTGTGTTCTGACGTGTGGCCACACCTGCTCCTCACCTGAATCCTCACACGCTGACCAGGGGCCCCAAGGCTCCTCGGGGGCCTCAGGAGAACCCCCCCCCCCCCACACACACACACACACACACGCACACGCACGCCAAACACAGCAGGCAGAATGGAAAACATCACATCACCATCGAGACTCGTCCCTTTTCTCGTCTCAGCTGTCCAAACCTCTCCTCCTATCTCTCTTACTGTCCTCTCATGTCAGTTTGCTCATTCTTCTCTTCTCCTTCGCCCCCCCCCCCCCCCCCACGGAGCCCTTTCACCAGAAGGCTAGGACTGGTTTCAAAAGCTACAAAAAGGCTCAGGTTGCTTGATCCTCTCTTACAACCTCCTCTCCCTGAGTCTCGCTGCCTATCACGGTTTCATCACACCGAGCGCCTGCTACTGTGCCCGCCCTTTAACAGGATTAACGTACCTCTGAGCCCTTTCGTCTGAGAAATTACAGGATTCTTTGCCGAGCAGATACGAGGCCCATTTTTTGACTTTGACCCTCTGAACCTCCCGTGAACTTGGTTGACCTTCTCAATCCGCCAAGAACTCGTGTGTTGTGTTGTGTTGGAATATTTTACCGTCAAAAATCCTGCAAGACTCTTCTTTTGGTTTCCGGTTACCAGGACAACGCCGCAGGGCTGAACGCTTTTGCTCCAGTGTCGACTGAAGAAAGCGTGCCAGCACCTCGCAAACCATTCTCGCGTCATTGTTGTAAAAGTTTCTTTGTCGGGCTTTGGTTTCGCTTCTTTCGACCTCTGTTCCTTTCCATCTCAGAACAAAAGTGGACTGACAGCATAAGATCAAGTAGTCCAGCCGAAGAAAAAAGTGATTGGGGTGCACTGCTCGACGTTTCTGACCAGCAGAATCTGTGAAAGTCCGCAGTACTAACTACCTAAAGGGCTTTCTAGAACAGCATTTATGTGTGTTTAAAAGGAAAAGTCCTAATTATATCGAGAAATGAGAGGAAAATGTCTAATTGTGCCATAAAAGAAAAAAGGGAAAGCGTTTCATGATAAATATTGTCTGCACGAGTGCCAAATAATTCTTTACTGAGCCAAAAGGCATCCAGCCTCCATGACTAAATGTTAAACCACTGGAATGGTCCCGTCCCAGTTCCGCTCCCCTTGAACAACATCAACCCAATTGTCTGACGTTTGAGCTCATGTGCCATTATTGTTATGCTGCCAGTCTGTTTTCTGCTTTTGACGGCGAAACATCTCGGAAGCGGAATATTTTCTAAACGATACACTGTCGCTAAAATGACAACGACTACTATGGCGAGGGAATGAGAGGATTTTAAAAGTGTCATTGTTTCTTGTTTTTTTTTTATTATTATTAGTTGAGTTGAACATTATTCATCGATAGATTTAACAGTAATGACTATTTAATGTAACTGTAGTACTGTGTTTGTAAAAGAAATTCAGTGAGTTGTGTTTTATGACTCGTGGACTACCAGTGAAGTCAGCATTTCAGTGTTAATAAATGAATTGTTTTTTTAAAGATTATTTTTGCGACGGCAACAAAGAGTCATTATAAATGTTCATTTTAACATCACCTGTCTTCCTTTGCTTTTATTCGCCACCGTGACCTTTCTCTGACCCGTTGAGAGGTCGAGTGCAGCCAACGCATTTTGTGAATAGACCGAATTCTGGAGTGCACGTGTGAAACGTGCACAACGTCCGTGTTTACACAGACACAATGAGGGATCAGATGAAGGTGCAACAATTACATGCTGAAAAGCAGCATAAATTTTGCAGCTGATTTAGATGCACTCATTTGATGGTTTGCTTACTGAGGACGGGCTGTTAGATCATGGAAGCTGCATTTAGCGCCTCATTATGTTGTTAAACTTTAAAAACTAATTGTATTTTGTCAGAGTGGAGCTGACTTTCATCACAGCCCATCTGTACACGTTAACGTTTTGCTTCATTTAGCAAAGGATCAAACGTCTCTCTTCTCTTTGATAAAACTTTGAATAATTTATTTAACTGGGAAATAGATTCATGAGCTATAGGATTTGA